>NC_049984.1:21736868-21755210 GCF_000003815.2 Branchiostoma floridae | reverse complement strand
GGGTACAGCCAGTGGACGGACAACCCCACTGGCGGGCGCTTCACGTGAGGTGAAGACCCTGCTGGCTTCTTGATCCAGGCAGTGGGCAAGGTGTGGAGGACGGTCCAGGTCTGCCAAGGTGTGGAGTGTGATAATTACTGGTGGACAAAGCTAAGCAAAACAACCGAAATTTCGTCGGTCGACTATGGCCCAATGAGGTGTCCAGAGGATTGAAGGAGGGACACATTCAAGTTCAGGTGGCATAAAATAAAAACACCCAACAGTCAGAAAAGGCACGGGCCTGTTTTCACTGCCAAGACATGTTGCAGGGCCCCGGTGCAAGAAGAAGAAGATCTGGCGGTCACGGCGCCCGAGGACGACTAGCTGCAAGATCTGGTGCCCACGGCAGCCACGGCCACGGCGGTTCTGTGGGTGGGCACTCAGGCGGTGGTGCCATGGGGAGGGGCAGGGGCAGGCAATCCATGCACCATACCCTGATCGCTGCATTGGACCACTGCATCCATCGTCGGATGCTAGTTCTGAATTATAACTGCAGGGTCCAGTACTAATTCAGAAGAAGTATCCCAAGAAGTAGATTCATAGGCTCTATGTAATACTAAGAAACATTGGATGTACTCCTTACTACAATAACTTCATCTATAAAACGAATTCCTTATAGTTCTGTGACATGTGAGCATCATTTTAGTAAAATAGCAGTTATATTAAATAGTACGTCCACTGTTTCAGCTAAGACTTAATCTGTTGGATGAAGACAGCACAATATGTAGGAAGAGGTCCCTTTGGAAAGGTGTGTAAAGTGAATGTCCCTCTTGTAGGGAAGGTGGCATCCAAGTCATTTGTGGACAAGATTTAATAAGGACAAGGCCAGGAAACAGTTATTTAAAGAACTGAACATGCTGAGGGCACTCGAAGGTACAATGTGTGCAGAAGGTTGTCGGCTGCATTATTGAGGCACTGTCATACAATCTGTTGACTATTTGTGGGGCAAGAAGTACTTAGTACAACAATTGACTACAGACACATTGACAAGCTCTCAACCTTACTTTTGCTACCAGTTGTTCAGTCTAGCAGGAATAAGAAGTTTGTAGAGGATGTGTCTAGTTTGTGTGAAGCACTGGTGCAGTATAGGACTTACCTACAGCAGTCTTGTATGCGCGTGCGGGTTTCACAAAACAGGGCCTCAACAACAACGTTAACACAGAATGATGAAGTGATCAAAGATAAAGCAATCAAAAAGTGGGAAGCTGTAGCCAGTTCTAGCGGCCAAAAGTTGGAAGAACTCAGAGGGCAAGACTCAACAGCTCAGTTTCAACTCTCGACACCGAAGAAGAAAGATAAGTCCATGGATCACACAAACAGTTTCTTCTACACAAAATTCAATTGTATCTCAGTGAAGCCCTACATGAGTGATTTGACTTGCCCACCAGAAGAACAGTTAAGTCAAGGAATGGAAACTGTTCCCTGGAGATGTTGAAAAGTTAAAGCAACAGGGCACTCCCATGGTCTCTTTAAAAATTCTGGATCTTTTTAGCTCCTGCCTTCTTTATATTCGATGTTGCAAGGCTCATACCGCAAATGACATTCATGTCTTTGCTGTCTTTATCAGGTAACTATGATGAACACAGTAACAAAAAACATACAGGTGTGAAGACAACAACACCGAATGAAGGTTTTAGTAAATAAAAATTTAGGCCGGACGTGACGGTCATTTTGTTTTGTTACGGCCTGGTAGGATTTGGTATGGCTTTATATAATTTGTAAGGGCCCAAGGGGTTTCCTGATTTGGGATACAGGGGTCAATCACTAAACTGAATGTTTATTTAGAACAGCCAATCAGCATTCGCAGAAGTTTCCGTTCTAGCCAATCAACGCACTGAAAAACCATGTGGTTGGCATACGAAAATTCAGCCAGTTCACAGCGCCCCTAAGATCGAGAAGTTTGGACACCAGTTTGGTCAGGAAGATTACTGGTATTTGTGTCTTTTGTGCCCTCCCACCCTTCCCTGGCTGGCATCTGGTGTCGCTTGGACTACAGTGGTAAGTTGCCCTGTATTTTAGATACGCCCTGTGGAAAGGGGGAAGCGGTGGATTGAATTTATTAATTTTTCTTGTGCACGTGATAATTTAGAATACAGTGGTAAGCTGCCCTGTATTTATCAGGTTCATTAGATCCAGTTTGTGCAATGGTGTGACTTGTTAGCTGTATTTCGGTGCGATTCACAGACTATTATCTGATATATTGGGCATGGATGATTTGATAGGTGGGTGGCTGTGATTATTTGACACAGTTATAATATTATTATTTTGCTTGAGAGATATTTGACATTCTTGGCTGTGAGACAGTATGATCTACAGACCATTATCTTACATATTTACCTGTTAGACCTGCTAGGAGGGTTAACACAGGTTATTTTTTATGATGTAATTATGTCTACATAGTTTGCCTGTTGGACCCGCTAGTAGGGTTACGCAGGTTAATTTTGGTGATGAGATTATGTCTACATATTTTCCCTGTTAGACCCGCTAGGAGGGTTAACACAGGTTAATGCTGGTGATGTGACTATGGGTCTATGTATACATTTTTACCTGTTAGACCTGCTAGGAGGGTTAACACAGGTTAATTTTGGTGTTGTGACTTTGTCGCACAGTCTTTCTCATTATTTTAATTCCCTAAGAGGAAGCATGACCCAAAGGTGGGTGGACTTGTTGAGTGTTAGGGATCTAGGGTGTTGCAGTGCATGGAGGAAGGTTGACATACTTCCTTTTTGGTAGCTCTGTGCTTACCTTGATTTGTCATAATTGAGTTGTGAGAGTCCGCCACTAAGGCAGAAAGGATCCTTGATGGTAAGCTGCCTAAGGATTCCAGTGAGTAAAGTTATGTTTGTATTATTAACATCTAAGCTGGATCATTGTTTCAACAATTTATACCTTAAGCTGAAATATTTATACTATTATTAATGTGATTATAGTATTTATATTGAATTTATTGATATATAGTATCGTGAGCGCATATTTTGTAGAGATACACTGGTTATATGGCCTCTTGGTCCAAGGAAATTTCTATATATTTTGCATTTCTTTTAATGATCAATTATTATTCTGCTCGGAGTATTAGCGATGCCACCATCTGATAGATCTAAAAAGAAGAAAGGGAACCAGGGAGTGACAGACAACCCTCACCCAGGAAACAACAATGGGAGGAGACCTAATACAAGAGCAACGACCGACAGTGGGACTGCCCCCCCCTGCACCACCTAGACTCCCTCCACAAAAACTGTCATTGAAGTCGCTTCAGCAACAGTTGAATGACCTACAGAAGATAACAACTAGATTAGCAGATAAGCTGGACGCGGACAATGTCCCTCACACATCAGCAGTCAGCACAACTGTAACAACAACAGTGAGCAGCACTGGCCTGCTAGGTGTGCTACCAGCAGGCTCACCCAGCGTTACAAGTGCGGCGAATCAAGGACTACTACAACAAGTCACGTCAACAATAACAGCCACTACGTCGAGCACGATTCCCATATACTCAACAAACTCTGTATTCGGATTGCAGCCACCAGCCCTCCTGCCTACACGGACTGATGGACTTGGTGCTACTCTAGCATCTAGCATTATGAGTACAGGTATCAGCTCTTATGCAGGTAACAATTCCGCTCAGGTTCGGTCAGCGTCAGTACTGGGTGATCTCTTGGCCAATCAGGATATGGGTACCCGCTTACTAGAAGCAGGTGTTCACCTCCCGTTAGACACGGGTATATCTGATGGAATTAAGGATAAGATCTGGCAGGATAAATTCGTTGAGCTCAAACAGCTGTTGCCTAACGCACGACCTCGTCAACAATTCACAGTTAACCTTGATACTCTAGCGGGATCTCCCACATTGACGCTGGCTAACAGTGCGGAAGATAGGGCAAAGCAATCGCTCACCTTATCACAGTGGTCCATGGCCTTCTCTATTTACCATTACATATATATTCAAAAGCACTTAGCGCGAAGTCCTCAGCTGATCGCATATGCGCACTTGATTCGCTCCTTGGCAGAGCGGGGTGCACAATGGAGTAGGTATGATGCTCTCTTTAGGCAGCTTAGGCACGCATCCCCAAGTACCCCATGGGATGTCCCGAACATGCAGCTGTATGTGGACGCATTCAGTCATGTCAAACCAACTTCTTTCACAACAAAACCCAATCAACAGCAAAGCAATAACAGTGTACCGTTGGGCTATTGCTTTCGATACCATTCAGCTGCATCAAACTGCTTCGCGGCAAGTTGCCCATACAAGCACGCATGCCCAACATGCTCAGGAGCACACTAAAACTTCAACTGCCCGCGTAATAGCCAGAACAGGAATACCAACCCCCGTAAACGTTAACAAACTAGCCTTTTTTCTAGATGGATATACAGAACAGGAGAAAGACTATTTAATTCACGGTTTTTCTGTTGGTTTTCCCTTAGATTATTTTGGTCCAAGATTCCGTTCGAAACAAAAGGCAAACTTGCCCAGTTCGTCACAATTCCCAATCATTCAGGAAAGAATTCAATCTGAACTGGAGACAGGAAAAATTGCAGGACCGTTCAAGACAGCACCTTTTCATAACCTTTTCTTATCCCCCATTTATGCGGTGCCAAAAAAGACTCCTGGTAAGTACCGGATTATACATGATTTATCTCACCCGATTGGCAGCGCAGTAAATGAGGGAATACCAAGGGAATTTTCTTCGGTTTCTTATGCTAACATTGATTCGGCTATCAAACATATCAAAACGCTAGGCCCGGGTTGTTTTCTAGCAAAAACTGATATTCAATCCGCCTTTCGTATAATTCCTGTGCACCCAAATGATCATCACCTATTGGGGTTTTACCTTAACGATGGTTATTACTACGATCGGTGTTTGCCAATGGGATGTTCTACATCTTGTGCCATTTTTGAAGCAGTTAGCACTGCACTCGAATGGATAGCAGTAAGGAAGCTGAATATACGTTATCCCACTCATATCATAGATGATTTCCTCTTTGCTAATAGCACTTACTCATCCTGCGAACGGGATCTTGAGTTATTCAGTAATATGTGTCAGCAGGTTGGGGTCCCTTTAGCAGAGGAAAAAAACTTTTCACCCTGATACAACAATGACCTTTCTGGGTATTGAATTAGACACAATTAAAATGGAGGCACGTCTGCCCCTTGACAAACTGCAGAAATGTAAGGTTACCATTCAAGAATTCCTACTTTTTTCATCAGCTTCCCTGAAACAAATTCAATCATTGATAGGATTGCTAAACCATGTTTGCCAGGTAGTTTCTCCGGGCCGGGCCTTTTTGAGGCGTCTCATAGATTTAACTAAAGCAAAGCAGCCTGGAGACACTCTGATAAATATTGACATAGGGGTACGGCAGGATTTACGTATGTGGAAGCAATTCCTAGAACATTTCAACGGCAAGTCTTTTTTCATTGATGAGCATTTTTTACATGACACAAACTTGAATTTATATACTGATGCGGCTGGATCGTTGGGTTATGGTGCGACGTATGGAACTGCATGGTTTTATGGAGCATGGCCACAGGAGATGAGATCCACGAATATTACTATTTTGGAGTTTTATCCCATCGTCCTGGCTCTCCATATTTGGGGACAAGAATGGTCAAATCGTAGTATCATGCTACACACAGACAATCAAGCCTTAGTGTATATCATTAACAGACAGACTTCCAGGAACCCTTTAATCATGCCATTGGTACGCAATTTTGTCTTGATCAGCTTGCAAAGGAACATATTATGTAAGGCAGTGCATATCCCTGGGAAAAGGAACGAAATGGCTGACTGTTTATCTCGTTTTCAGATCGACACGTTTCGACGGAGGTTCCCTCATATGAATCAGTTTCCAACGCACATTCCACCATCTCTACAGCCGAGCAACTTAATCATGATGTAAACAAATTGTTGTTTTGTTCTTTGGCCCCAGCTACGGTAACTGCTTATCGTTTGGCATGGCAACATTTTCGTCGTTTCACCTTATCAGTTCATGGTCAGCTTTTGGTACACTTGCCTATTCCTGAAATGCTTATAGGCCAGTTTGCTACTTTTTTGCACCAAGAAGGGTTCGCTCCATCCTCAATAACGTCTAAGCTCTCGGCCATAAGCTTCATGCACAAGCTTCACAATCTCCCAGATCCTACTTCGACGTTCCTCATTCGAAAACTGGTGCATTCAATTCAGAAACACCATGTCCCGGATAGTAGGCTGCCCATAACACCCACAATCCTCCAGAAATTGAGTGACATTGTACCGCACATTGTGAATAGGGATTATGATCAGTGCCTTTTCGAAGCAATGTTTTTGTTCATGTATTATTCTTTTGCGCGATTAGGAGAAGTCACAATAACTAACACCTCTCAACACACTTTGAACCTGGATGATATTACTGCAGTACCAGATCAAAGTGGAGCAACTTCATATATCAAAGTTCAATTCAAGACATATAAGCATAGCAAGACGTCTACTCCAGCGACCCTTTCCATGATAGCACAGCCGGGCTGTAAGTACTGCCCAGTGAGCAGCCTTGAGCGTTTTCTCCTGAGGCGTGGGGGTAAATCGGGATGCCTTTTCACCAGCTCAAATGGTTCTCCAGTCAGTAGTGATCACTTTACCAAAGTCCTCAAGGCTTGCGTAGTACAAGCCAATCTAGACCCGCACAAATATACGTCACATTCTTTCCGTATTGGGGCAGCAACTCAAGCTGCAATACAAGGTGTTCCCGATGACACCATACAACGCCTGGGAAGATGGTCATCTGATGCGTTTAAGAAATATATACGCATTTAAAAGAATGAGGGCGGAGTCGATTGGGTATGAGTTCGTTGATTGATGTTAGGGTATACGCGAGACTAATATTACAGTGGTGAGTTGCCCTGTTTTTTCTACATGCCCGACATGTACAAAAATGTGTTGCTATGTTAGGTGCTTGCTTTAAGGATAGTGGCACTAGTCTATAAGTTTGCTTAGGAATACGACTTGTGTATTAATTTCTCGAGTTGCTTGCTATGTTAAGAGATAACGAAGTAAGTTCTTAGTTCCTTGTATGGCAATTCCCAAGTTATGTTAATTTGTAATAGTACTGTGGTGTGCTGCCCTGTAGGTTCTACATAATTAATGGTTATTGCAATATGTGTTGCAACATGGGAACCAGCCATAAGGATATTTACTTTAATATTCTGTTAGTAAATAGTCGTTGCTAGATACACCTCAACTAAAGAAGATTATTAGGCATGTATGCCCATAGTTTTGTTGTTTTCAAACTAGGATAATCCGTTATATCGCAAGGTATTACCAAGCTCATGGTTCGATAGTACAACTAGAACTACATATGGTTACAGTGTTGAATTTGTTCAAGATACAATACTCAATTATATTGTAAGATCTTACCACGTTTGTTGTTAAGGCAGTACAACTAGAACGTCTGTACTTCCTATGGTTATAGCGTTATAATTTGTTCAAGATACGATACTCTGCTATATCACAAGATCTTACCAAGTCCATTGTTACGGCAGTATAACTAGAACGTTTATACTTCCTATGGGGATTAAGCGCTGATGTTTTGTTCAGGCTACTATACTCTGTTATATCGCAAGATCTTACCAAGTTCATTGTTATTGTAGTATAACTAGAACGTTTGTACTTCCTATTGTTATAGCTTTGATGTTTCAAGCTACCTTTACTCGGTTATTTCGCAAAATGTTACCAAGTTATCTTACTATTACTATCCTAGCATAACTAGAACGTTTGTACTGGCGGGTAGAAAAAATTGAAAAATTGTAGATTAGGATATTTCTAGTATGTTAAAAATATTTTAAGAAACAAAATGAGTGAAAAGATGGTATATGCCAGGTGTAACAATTTGAGCAATGATTTTTTCATTTCGAATCTGAACATAGTATGTATTTGTCATGTTTTATATTTCATGCCAGTCAATTAAAGTTCTAGTACTCGCACCAAAAGATAGCGTGGAGTGATTATGGGTCTTATGTTGATGTTTAATGGCCGATAAGGTAGGCATAAATACATTTTCGTGAAACGAAAAATACCTTCCCAGTCAAAATATAATGATAAAGTTTGTACAGAGTAATATAGCAGCAGAAACTAAAATATTACTATAAAGGCATTCAAATGCATTGTGACTCAGGAGGGATGGCTTACTATCATACACCAAAACTTGGCAGCTTTATGGGGACATGGCGTCATGTCTTTTCATGAAATGAAGTCGACACCAACTTTATGTTTTATCACTGTTATCATTTGTTTTTGAGATACACTATCCCGCATCATAGTTTTGTGGATTTAGTCAGCCGTAATATTATCCACGTCATGTTGTTATGTCTGAATTGACAGTACTAGAATTGTCAAGTAGTTGAAATGTTCTATTATCTTACCGATTATTTTATGGCTGTCTTCCTAAGATATGAATTAAACACACGTTTCAAAATGAAGTGTGCCACAGACAAGCAAACAGGATATCTTACAGTTGTAAGAGTTCTTTTTGCCATATAAGACATTGTTTATTACATGAAGGAGACAAGTGTGACTTTGCTCTCAGAAAACATCTCAAAGTGAAATGTGGTACAAACAATTAGCAATGATAATAATGCTTATTTGGTCCATTAAAATGTGAAGATTAGCGGAACTCAACATTGGGCCATGAATTGCTTTGTACTCACATAGCTGTAACATAGTTAACGAGTTATACTGTGTAAAGTGATGTTTAGTCTGTGTCATTCTAATGAAACTTCCTATATCCATGTGAAAAGGTGCTGAGTACATCCCAGCTATCAAAATGTCGCACTCCTCTGTACCAATAATGTACCAGTGCTGTCCAAGTATGCTCAGTCTTTGGAAAGCCATGTTAAGCTGCGGTGTACGGAGAAAATATATGTGATAGATATTCCCTGCCGCAATTCCAAGTTTACCCGCAATATTTGCCGCCTGTGGAACAGTCAGATTTGTTCAGGTACCTGGTTCTCCAGACAAGCTGTTACATTTTACATGTAGCTTTAGCAATAAATCCCACGCATATAAAGTTAAAGCGGGGAAAGCTCACATAAGTCTATCATTCTCAAATGTGATCCGATGTGCCAAGTGACAAACAGCTACAACAAACATATCCTGCAAACCTGATAAGCCAACTTCGACCTCCATTACATAACAGACCTGTATGTTTGCATCATGTATGCAACATGATGAGCGAGTTGTGTTGTGTTGTGTTGTGTTGGAAAACTGCAAAGGTAGTGAGGACGTCAAAACACAACTTCGCAAGTTAATTAAGATCAACCTCCCTTAGTCACAGGGAGGTCGTCACTGTACAGGACTACTTTCCCTCCTGCTTAAGACCACCACAAGAACCTCACTATTCGCAAGCACAAGCATGAAATAGAAGCGCGTTTCAATGTTAAAGCCCGCATCTGTGTTGGCCACCATGCTGCTCTAGCAGTTTTAAATTGTATTTCCAAGTATACATGTTACTGTACAGTAGCAGTTCTAAACACGTTGTATTTTGTACGTTGCCCACTGGACTTCATACATGCAGAACATCTGATTATCTCATCTTGTCGACAGGCATGGTTTGGGATTTCATACCTCTTTGCAATTAGGCGAATGTTGCAACAAATATCCTGCAATTAGCTGGAGTTAATTACATTCTTAACTTCCTTTGATATTGTTTTTGCTTACTGTTTACCACCTTGAATGTCAGATGTTTTATGTCAAAGCAAAGAGGCAGAGTAAGGGATTAAGGATACCACTCACAGAATACCAGGATGATGAGACAAGGAGGACAAGGTTGCATACAGTCAGGCATGATGACACTTCTTCAAGTGCAAATGCAGCCACCATTGCAACCTGAAGCAACAACAGATCTCGGTAATAATGATGTCCCATTAAGGATATTTTTGTTCAGGAACAGAGGAATGGGTCCTGGAGACAGCCGTGTCTATAATTAACTTGGAGTCCCAGACAGTTATCATTTTCTTTCCTTTTTTTTAGAGGCTGATGGTGAACAGATTGTGGCTATTGATGCAAACTTTGGCCTTGTTAGGAAAACAAGTTCTGGAGTGAGCTCAGCACCTCCCTTGCAAGGTACAACCATGTTCCTAGATGACAATGAGGTGAAGGAATTCCTGAACAAATACAATGATGAAGGGAAACCTCCTGAGGTGAGCCTTTTTTTTATTATTAAAACTAACCGAATTTGCGAGTACAGGTGTGAAGAGAATGAAGCTATGTCACAGTCCCACAGCATCTCTTCTATGGTAGCTCACAAAGTGGTGGACCTGCTGTTCTTTGGTAGAATACAATATTTCCTCTTGGTTGGTAAATGTGAGGTGGCATGTATAAAATGGTACGAGGTAGGGGAACAAGACGAAGAGACAGGGCTATGGAAGGTTGAAGAGGGTTGTGACATGCAGAACATGATCAGCCCATTTCAGCCTTTTGACACCATCACAAGGCCTTTCGTCCACAGCCTTGTAGGTACCACCATGTGGAAACTGGACTGCCATACCTACGACCTGCATTAGCTCCAGTGTTCCTCCATAATTATTCACTAATAGCAATTGTATTTGTAACATGTATGTATTCTTCTCTCCCAGGGTTAGCACTTGGCAATAGCCTACGGCTAGTTGGGCAGCCCTGGCCGTATGTATACAGCTGAACAAATAAACAAACATAGTTTGATATTTTGTATCTGGTTATGTTGTAGATCAGAAACAAATACACACCAAAAAATTCTTTGAAATGATGTTAAGAGTAACCAATAGTGACTTAGGTAAAAGTGAAGATTATTTATCTATCGTTAAGTAGTCTAGTCTGTTATAGCCTTGATGCCATGAGTAACGGTTACCTGAATTTACCTGTTAGACCTTGTGAAAACTTTGGCTGTGGAAAAATTTCCTTGGACGACAAGTATATATATATCTGCTGTGTCATAGAACATGAGGGTTATCTTGACTAATATACACTCTTTCATGTTTCTACACTTAGATCAATATGGCGACCAACATTCTGTACATTTTCCTTGATGGTGAAGCGCTTGGGGTTATGGAAACTATGAATGCGACACTGAAAGAGCTGCGCGAGAACACATCATTGCAGGGAAACTCCATTGACAACAAGAGCTTCAGAAGTGTCATTGGAGACATCATTCCCCGCAATCGGGAGAATTAACTTAAGTATATGGTTTTTCTTTAACGTTGTCATATTTTGAATTAATGATAGAACTGTTTGGCTCTTAAACTTCCTGGATTCTACAGTAGCTGACACCATCGGTGCAGGGAAATGTGTGCATGCAGTTTTTTCCCAGTAGTTCTAACAGCAAGGTAGTGTACCAGGTAGTACTGTGAGTCAGGAGAGGGTGATGTTTCTTGGGAAAGCCCCAAAAGTACAATAATCCTTGGACACCAGACACTAGTTTTTATAGTGGCGATCCTTTAAATTGTATGTTACAAACTACATCATCAACGACGCCACTGTCACCGTTGCCACCGTTATAATTACACCACCGCATGGCAAAAAGGTACGTATCCCCAAAACTTCCTTGCCCGTCATTGACCTCTCCGACCTCTATCTACCGCCATCACATAAGCATGACCTCTTCAACCTCTTAGAAGCCAACCGCGACTGTTTTTTCATGACGCCTTTGACACTGGTCGAACCACACTCCTTCAACCTCGTATAGACACTGGTGACTCATACAGGTGACTTACACCTATAGTTGAGTGACAGCAGATGCCCCTGCAGATGTTGTACTGGAGAATACCATATTGACATTGATCCAAATGTCAAACCTGTACAACATGTGCGCAGGCGGGAACTCAATCAGAAAAATCTAACCATATCGAAAAATTTCATCTTTCATTCCAGGGGCTGGAGATGCACGACATGAGGGAATATAACAATCCCTACCACTGAAATGCCTTCGTGGTGCAGATGCCGGATTTGTCCAGCATCCTGGCGGACAAGCACGATGTCATCACCGACGAGGAAAACGGGGAGCATCGGTGATGCCTATTGCAGGATGCACATCGGGCGTTTACCTGCCGACATGGAGGGGACATACATCTTCAATGATAGTATCATCTTGACATGAAGGACATAGTCTCTGATCTGTTGGAATATTATGGTGGCGACCTTTTTCGATTTCGAGGCAGTATGCACTTATTCTCAATTTGGTAATGCTATTCAGAAAATTTTTGTTTTGAATAGATGAGAGGTAGTTTTCCATATCAAAATGAATTTTTATTTAAGAACACACATTGACTTTATTGTTGTTTCTTATTTTTTGTCTCCATTCAGAGAAGAATGTGTCCTTCGTGCGTTCCTGAAATGTGTACAGTAAGCAGAGGGATTCAAACAAAGGCCACTAGACAATATTCTGAGGTACAATGTACCCACAATCAGAGAGGCCGGAGACTTGTGTGGGCAGCTGGTTTCCGGGAGGTCCTACAACATCTTTGATTTTTCTCTTTGGTTTGTTCGTCTGTCAAAAATCATGCGAAACTGTATCATTTCCCTGCTGCCTGTCATCTGGTTGGTGTAACAGATTCAACTCGCCTCACAACGAGGCTGTCACTGGGATGGTGATGGAATCCGTTGGCGTACAACTATTTTTTTTTCTATTTTTCTCGAGCTTGTTTAACCTACACCCCTCTTGCCAATGCTTTCTGTGTTAACAGTACAGAAATAATCTGCTCAGTCAATGTCGCTCTCCTCACATTGTCTCATTTACCAAGACAGAAGCTTGCAACCGGTTCTTCGAGAACTTGAAGACCCAGGCTAAGCACCTCCAGCAAGGGAGGACGAAATTGGTCGGTGAGATTAAGAAACGTACCAGCAGGCGAGACAGGGTATGTATTCATTTTAGTAATGTATTTCGAAACATGTTCCCATTTAAAAGGCAGGATATGTTTCTGTACTTCTGAATACAGTTGGCACAGAAGCTATGTAGCACCTAGATCACACACCTAGATCAGGTAGTGCAAACTGACATAGGGAACAGCAACCCATAAAATAGTTCCTAAGGATTGTTAGATACACTGTATTAGCAACTCGTGTAGTTGGAATGTGTCAAGTTCAACAAGCAAGTAATAAGAAGTCAGCAGAAGATGGAGTCAAAGAAACCGATAAGCCAGCTAAAACCACGCGGAGTCAGGAAGAGAAAAGAAACCATCAAGCAAAAACTTGTTCAGGCAATCAAATATTTTGGCAAGGATGTTAAAAAAAACCACATGGAAGACCAAGTCTTAACATTTTTTTTTTCCAAACTTTATTCAGTGTATTACAAAAATAACGCCTAATGATTGGTGGCATATCTGATGATGCACTTTGCCGTATTGAACTCATATTATTCTGTATAACAAAAAACGTATCCAATAAATGCCTTGCCAATGCGATTTAGCTTCTTACAGCGTGTATACTGTTCATGTAAATAGAACCTTCATTGATGCCAGATAAGCACAACAAATAGCCATAATGTCAATAATGACAGGGTTTTACTAGAGGACCAATAGCATTTTCGTTCTTGCCAACAGAAACTGGATCATCGCCCGAAGGCTTTGAAGGTGAAGAAATCATATAACCAGCAACTCAAGCTAAAGCTGCAGCATGTTCTGAAGGAGTACATGTTGTTAGACGACTGTGATACTGATGACAATGGAGAAAAATATTTATGACTAAGGCCATTTCCTGGCAGTCAGAACCATTCACAACACGCAAGAGAGAGTTGGACCAAAAAATTTCACTTCAGTCCAAAGTGTACAACAAACCATGCACACAGAAGGACTTTTAAAAAAAATCAGGAATTACAGTGCAAGTTGTTGTAAACTTTTCTAACTCTCTGCCAGGCTGAGTTCTTCCTGTGTGCGTTGCAGTGTGCTCTCCAACTGGCCCCCCACAGTCCACACTCCTTTGCAGGCTTGTCACACACGTAGCAGTAGCACTTGTCACACCAAGCCTCATTCTGCATGTAGGTCCACTAAGGATGGAATCAGCTGTGCTGAATGGGTGATGCGGACCATGCAGACCTTAGGTGGGGGTAGTTGACCAGTGCATTATTATATTCAACACACAGTCGAGACCCGTCCTTCTCTGACATACAGCATCACCCTATGCCCAGCTCTGTCAAGAAGAAAACAGACAAATCATTGGATGTTCCACTTGACCAGATACAACAACAACATGAGCCACGTGGGGGCGTTGGTGATAGTGATATCCGGAATGGTGACGTAGGGATGGGATATTGAAAAGCTGAATTATTCACTCACAGCAACTGAACATACCGCACCCTTTTGATTGGCCCTCATTGACACAAAACAGCCAACAAAGTGGGTTACAAGACCTACAGGCAAAAGAACCATAAGCATGATAAACACCCGTTGCCGCCATGTGCGATGCGAAGTTGGGGTGGGGCAAAGAGCAAGGCAAGCAGTACCAAGAAAAAGTGAAAATATTTAGTTGTTGCCTTTGTGAACACATTGTCTGGACAGTAACGTTATTGTCTGAAGATCTTTTGCACTGATTTTGCGAAAAATTTCCCGCAGAGTTCTGTTCTTCTTGGATTCCGGATTGACGCAAAGATGCAAGTCTGTCACCTCACTTGTCTGTGACCGTGGCCAACCTGTCCTTGGAGATAAGAGTGGTGAACAAGCAGCGGAATAACTCTTTTCTCGGAGAAAGAGTGCATGGCCATGCGCTTTATCAATAAAGTAATGGAAAAAATCAATTTTCTTAAACAAAATGTGGACGTCAGGCGTGATTTCAACTAAAACATCCACAGTACTATCGTATGGGGTGTTTTACTATAACTGTATAATCATTGGTTTGAGGGGATTGAGGAGCACCAGTACCTGATATATAACAATAGGAGGTACGTGCAGTACACAGGAAGGATCAGCAAAAATGTGCGAGGACTGAATTACAAACAGGTGGACAAGACCAACCCAACGTGCGTCGTGAACCCGTTTGAGACGTACATGGGCTGCCCTATAAGTGACGTTGCTAATAGGCAGGCGTCTGTGAGGAGACGAGCAACTCAGCCAGTCATTCGCCTTTCTAACGGGTAGCGGGAAAATCCGGGCACGTGAAAGCCGGCAGCGGATAGAACATGTGGGTTTTACACACCGTGGTAGACTAGTAAAGATGTGGTACGGTTTTCGTTTGTGTAAGCAGTCAGCAGTTAAACTCTTGTCGTAAGTTTGTATGTTTGTGGGTATGAGTTGACGACACGTTGATGTCGGTAGTGGAGACGACAAGTTGATGTCGGGAGTATACGTAGAACGCAGACGACATGTTGATGTCGGGAGTATACGTAAAGCGTAAACGACATGTTGATGTCGGGAGTATAAGTAGAACGTAAACGACATGTTGATGTCGGGAGTTGAAAGTTGACGACATGCCGGATGTCGGGAGTTGAGTTGAGGTCTTACAGAGGTATAATACCGGTGTATGTGATGTGTGCCATTGGTTGCATGTTGTTATATTCCGCCCAACCCCTCCAGGTGACCTCAGCAGGATACATACATTAGGATCGCACATGTTGGTCCAGCAGGAGTGAGTGGACGATCTGTGTAAAAAGGTCAAAGGTGTATCAGAGGACATCCACACAGTGGACGATCTGTGTAAAAAGGTTAAGGGTGTATCAGAGGACATAGCACCATTCATTCTTGACAAGATTGAACAGGAGTTTCCGGAACCTACCATCAAAAGAAGAGGAAGAAGGCCCCTTTAGGGATCTGACGAGTGTTAAGTTTGTTTATTTCCGATATAGCTACTTATTGTTAATGATAGGTTTGGAAAACTCCTCACCAATATACCTCTACAGTCCCGTGTAAACTCAGTGACAGTACCCAGCAACCTCGTATCTGGCATCCCAACATGATAGCATCTCCTTTTGAAGGGCTCACTGCAGCACAGTGGAAGTCATGGTTTTTGTTCCTTCACTATTTGCTCTGGAAAGACTCATACCTCAGGCAGACAACAACATCTGGTGAATATTTGTGCTACAAGGCTGCTTTGTGCAAGGGTTGTTACAGAGAAACAACTTGAAGATGCTCATCGATGCCTTACAATTTTTTGTAATACATTCGAAAGAAAACCATAAGGAAAACATGGTGCACAGTAAATATGCACCTGCAAAGAAAACTGAAAAAAAAACACCTTTATTTATATATGCGCAATTTCATCTATTTGTTTATCATGTCATCAGGCCAAAAGAAGCCAACAGTGAAGACCCTAAAGGCAGAGGCTTTCATTTCCAACTTTGTGAGGTGCCATGGCCAACACCAAACGAACATTGCCCAGCAGCACATGCCCACATCCATCAGAGGGTAATATCTGAACAAGTTTTCCATCTATGCGTGGACGCCCAAGTTCCACATAACTGTTAATGTCCTGATAGGTGCTGCTCAAGAGTTATCAAAATGTAAGTAAAGAAACTTACAAGATGGCATCTTTGACAATCTAACAAGGTCTTCGAACTCAGGGTACATAACTCTTGCTATATAATAAATTTTTTTTTGTGTGCAAATTTTGCAATTATGTTAACCTATCGTATTCTATCTATTGGTTCGGTGATTTTCGTCTGGAAACAACTTTTGAGTGTTTAGTTGAAAAAAACTTAATTAACTGACATGGCACAATGATGGCATTTCTGACAGAGACACACTTGTGTGGATAAAGATACTTGGTGACCACGGAGGTGACAGCTTCAAGATGGCATTTCAGCCCCTAAATAAGATGTGTCCCAACTCCAAACACAACACGATAGTATGCTGTGTGTTCAAGGCGAAGGGCACTAGGGAGAACGTCATAACAGAGACCAGACGGTTGGTTAATGAAATAAAGGCCCTTCAAGTCAATACATGGAGGTTAGTCAGATGTGGATGTTACAAATCAGCTTGTATATGAAGACAATAGACATGCACCATTCATGATCCATCCAATATTTACCACTGTGACATTTCTTAATGTCTTTAACAGGTACTTTCCAAATGGAACGGTCATGTTCTGTGGCGGCCATGTTGTACTACTGGCAGAGCTTTTTAACGAAACACTCAACAAATGCATAAGAGAAAAAAGAAATGGAAAAGTTGAGGTGCAAACGTGAGACACGACACGGATCCAGCTGTGGATGTCTGACACCATGAAGCAAATGAAGATTAATCACTTTGCAGCACCCGTACAAAGTGGCATGATAACATGGTCAAATTCATAAAATTCTTCAGAAAGCAAATTTTCCCAGTCCTCAAAGATCGATCAGGCTGTGGAGCCACAACTGATCAGAAAACCAAAACAGCGTGGAAGTATGGGCTGGCTGTCATGCTGCGCTGTGATGAGGACGAGAATACAAGCCCGGTGCGTTTAATTATCTACAAGATGATCTATGACTTAAGTTGATGTAATAGAAAGGACGTACTATGAGAAAATGTATTTTCCCCTTTATCCACTCCTCATGTTTTAATTTTCTTGCGTGTTCTTCTATCAGACGCATTGGCATCACTCCACGTTTCTACTCAAACATGGCTATCGTGGCCTATTAACTTACCTAAAAAAGTAAACATATTTATCGCAATGTTTTATGTTTGAACAGAATGGATGGCAGTGAAAACCAACAAAGTGGGCGACAAGACCTTCAGGCGAAAAGTGACAACCATGATAAACACCAGTTGCCGCCATGTGCGCAACAATGCATACCTGGAGTTTTTCATGAAGGACTTCCATGCATTCATCATCCGCATGATTTTCCACCTACAGAGCGTAGATCTTGCCTTAAACTCTCACTTGTTTTTCAATCTTTAAAATGTCTTCTTAAAATTAAGGCAGTGATAAGCATGGAATAGAATCTATAGAATAGAATCATATAATAGAATCTATTTTACCTGTTACAAATGGGAAAAAGCTTATGTCTTTGAACTGTGGGTAGTCCGAGGGGTGCACATCGCCTGACACCCTACTGGCCAACAACTGCCACAAATAGAAGGAGCTGACTACCTTCGTTGGGCATTTGCTGCGGGGACACAGCCGGCAGACCAAGAGTCAACACAAGAAACGTGGGCCACCGATTGGCTAAGTCAGGCCTGGGAACGAAGTCAGTGAGTTGGAAGTAACCACACAGAATGCGATACGCATCTAAAGCGGAAATGCTGCGCACTTCACAGGAAACTGTGCGAAGCGACTATTCAACGGCCCAGAGCTAGTCAGTCGAAATATCAGGAGCAAACAAAACAAACTGGCACTTAACCAAGACAAGATCCGAAAAATCCAGCAGTATGAAGATGCAACTATAGAGTAGCGCATC
>NC_049984.1:21735035-21736768 GCF_000003815.2 Branchiostoma floridae | reverse complement strand
AGAATATCAAGTTAAGACTGTTAACTGAGGCAGTTACGTGTCAGTTTAAGAATGTCAAATTAGACTGTTAACTGAGGCAGTTACGTGTCAGTTTAAGAATGTCAAATTAGACTGTTAACTGAGGCAGTTACGTGTCAGTTTAAGAATGTCAAGTTAAGACTGTTAACTGAGGCAGTTACTGAGGCACCAACATCGAATATCCAAGGTGGAATGCCCGCTCTCCTCCAACTGAATGGACTACACCCACTCCTCCAGGTGGGTCTCCAAAAACTACCCCTCCAACTCCAAGGGGGGCTGCAATGACCCCCCCCCCCCTACCTACATGGGGGTCTACTAGAACCTCCCAAAACCCACACCCACCCACCCACCCACACCCACCCACCCACAAGGGGGTCTGCAACGACTCCCTCCGAACCTACAAGTGGGTATGCGAGGATTCCCCCCAACCTACAAGGGGGTATGAGAGGACATCACCCCAAACTAAAAGGGGGTATGAGAGGACAGCACCCCACACACACACCCACACGGGGGTCTGCAACGACTCCCTCCGAACCTACAAGGGGGTATGCGAGGATTCCCCCCAACCTTCAAGGGGTCATGAGAGGACATCACCCCAATCTACAAGGGGGTATGAGAGGACAGCACCCAACCTACAAGGGTATGAGAGGACAGCACCCCAACCTACAAGGGGGTATTAGAGGACAGCACCCCAACCTACAAGGGGGTATGAGAGGACAGCACCCCAACCTACACGGGTTTCTCAGAGGACTCCCTCCCAACTTCCAGGGTGGACCGGCATCTCAACAACCCTAACCGCCAGTTTCCCCAACCTCCGCCGCCTCCTTCAAACTGAATCATCCTGGTACATCATTCGCCAAAAGACAGCACTCCAGCCCAGCCTCATTTCACTGATTTGCTATGGAAAACTTTTAAACCCTAATTGCAAGTTGGATACAACTTCTGTGTACAGTAACTTTGTTCTAGTATACATGTATGTATACTGATGTATATTAACTGACCTATAATCACCTAATGTTCGAAGTGCTTGTAGGAGCTACTGGTACTGCCATTTAAAGTGATAGACTGGCCTTATGAGGAGGTTACTGATGACGCACTGGAATGAGAAGATTTAAAGACTTTTTTCTAAAGTTCACATAATAGTATTAAACAAACGCTGATCACTGTTATATATAAATTATTTTCCTATACGGGTGCGACCGGATTCAGCAACATAAAATGCATTGATATATAAACGCTATAAGGCAATTATGTCGTCATGTATTCATGTTTTGTAATGGCAAATGACTTTCAACTATATAACAAAGCAATAGTCAATGTTTGGTAGGAAGTCTTAACTTCATGGCTACTTGAATATATGGCCAGACAGGTTCAATAAGTCTTTGTTGTATTTTTTTCTGCTCAAGTTTAAATGAATAATGCCACATGTGCCAAGTTATTGATTATGTTTTGTATACCACAGTGGCCGAATATTGCGGCTCAACATTTAGCCCCATGATGATGCTACTGGCTCCATCTGGGCATCGGAGAATGACACCTCTGTTGTGGTTTGAAGGTATATGTAAAGATAAGATGCCATTTTGATGGAAACTGAATGCTGTGAATTAGTGTTGCTCGAATTCAGAATAGTGTTAAGGAGACATGTTTGTATCTGTATATGCAGCCATAACTACAGCAGAAAAAGTGTCTCAACTGCCATTATATGCTACATGTAG
>NC_049984.1:21690243-21734935 GCF_000003815.2 Branchiostoma floridae | reverse complement strand
TACATAGAAACCAGACATTTCATACTGTTTTCCCCCTAGTACATATCTTTGCTTTCGATTCAACAATTTCCAATCAGGCTGACCGAATATTTGGTCCTTAACACGTGTCATCCATTACAGGATTAGACGACATGTCCCATTTGTCGGCATCAAGTATGGGAGAGCAGGATTTCTCCTCAGTAAAAGTAAGTGATTTGGTATTGTTTATCAAGGAGATAAGAGCTGTTGCAAAACGGGTGATATATATATATATATATATATTCATTGTGCATCTGTGCATCTTATACCTATTTTCTTTTTTCTAAAACATTTGAGGTTTCCACTTACAGAAAAACACGTCCATTCGAATATTCATAACCCGGGCCGTGACAATAGCGGTCCGGACTGTCCATTCAAATGGTCCGGCAGCGATAAATAGAAGGACAAAAGGCATTGTCCGTGGATGCACCGCGACCTTTTGACCGTCTCTCAAACAAAAGAATCGGGTCTTCCTCCTCGTCTTTAAGTTTTACTAGGACTTACAGAGCGTCAGAAATCAGGCTCGCTGCAGCAGAAACAGCATTTCTGTGAATCTCTCTATCTCGCGCTACACCATCACCACGGAAAACATGGCTCAGGCCCAGCTGGACATGCGTAAGTCGTTTTTATAGCACAGTATTACTCTTAGAATTACTCTGTGTTGTTTTTTACTACATATCTGAGAATCTGTTGTTTTGTAAATTCTATATAGAACTGGAACACCCGTCGCAGAGTTTTCTGCGCGAGGCCCTCAACCCTGGCGAGAACATTCTGTACAGGCGGAAGATGTGGGTCCAGTACCTAAGGTCCCTATGGGAAAGATGTAGGTATCGTTAAATTTTTTGTTGTTGTTATATTTTTGTATGTGTGTATACTTGTATACTTATCCTCAAGCGACATATCGTGAATTTACTCTTTTTGTCGTTTTTCTGTAGTCGAGACGTCACGTGCAGTGGCCATGAGGCTAGAGCCTCTACGGCACTACGTAGATCCGTACGTGTCGGCATGGGCTGATGAACGGTACCACGGTAACATGGCTTTCCTATGTACTTTTTTGAAATTTATTTTCATATACAAAATATATATAATCTTCTTTTTTCTTCAAACTGTTAACTGCTCTAGTACTACATTTTGTTGTTTTAAATTTTGAGGTACTTTTTTGAAATTTATCCACTTTCCTGTATCTGAATTTATTCCCTGCTGTATTCTGATATACAAATCCCCTATAAAAATAAGTGTTGTTGTTCTCTTTTTCCTACAGCCAAGACGCAAGCGACCATCAGGACAATGTGTCCGCACGCCTAAGGCAGTTTACAGACACATTGTTGACCATACTCATAAATACAGAACGAGAGTTATCCGAAAATGGCGAGTATACAAGAGAGGAGTTGTTCAGGGAAGCTGCGCCGCGGGCGATAGGCCAGGCCCCACTTATTGATTATGACATTTTTTAGGGGTATCAGAATCTTTTAATAACTGGATATCAGACTGCACCTGCACCGCCACCAACATTCAACCTGCCTTCCTGCTCCCAGCTTAACAGGGAGACACTTTGTAACACACTGTCAGGCATGGGAGTAGAAACCGTAGACTTCTCCGATGGGGAAGAGATGACTGATCCGCAGCTCAGAACTGCAATTGATTCTACCGTCGCTTTTCTAACGAGCGCCCGTGAAATGAGCAGCAGTGAAATGAGCGCCAGTGAAGTGAGCGACGATGACAGCCCCCAAGAAAGCCTCCAAGAAAGCCAATATGAGGGCGACGAAGACTCGGAGAGTGGGCTTGGAAGTCAGGACCAGAGTGGTCCCCAAGACACCGAAGAAGTCGATGGCGATGACCAGGTGGGGGGCAGTGAAGGCCAAGTGGGGGCATTGAGAGCGGATCTGAACTGATATTCAGCATTATATACAGCATCTTGATTTTCTTCATATGTCAGTCTGACAACTTCATTATAATACTATTCTAAATTGCATATTTTTGTAGACTGCAAAAGGGCCTGTATGCAAAGGATGGCGGCGGATCTGTTCACCTTCGTGACATGGTCATATACCTGAATGACTTTGCAATAAAGCCCAAAGATGTTGGCAAGTTCATAAGGGATGTCTTCAAGGTGGGAACAGAGTATTGTAATGACATCGTCATCTGTCAGTGATGAGAAGGACAGAAGTGAGAGTGGAGAGCAGCACAGTAATGATAAAGAACCCACAGAGTCACCAGCAAAAAAGACGAGATTTGATAATCCCTTTGTTGTTAATAACTTTGTAGCTGGAGCCTATGAGGACACATGGTGTGTGGGTCGGGTAGACCTGATACACGATTCAGGTGAAGAAATTTTGTGAGAATTTGCATACATGATGAACTTCATCGCCCATTTCATGTGTCAAATACTGTATGGGCCCTGGGCATCACCTGTCGTACTGTTCCGTAAGAAAGATGGAGGGTAAAGATTTTGTGTAGACTATCGTAAGCTGAATGCCAGAACACGTAAGGATGTATTCCCGTTACCGCATATTGAGGAATCTTTAGACGCACTGTCTATTTTCGACCCTGGATTTAGCTAGTGGATATTAGCAGGTGTGAAAAAGGATGCTTAACGATTGGCCTAAGACAAAATCTGGTGATCGCCTACTCATCTTCAAATTAACATGGATCCAGCAAAGCGTAAAGGAAACTACTGCACGCGAGAAAATCCGTGCCAGGAGGATTACAGAACAATTCCGCACACTTCAGGCGGCCCTGTTTCCCTCCACGATGACCAAGATGAGTAGGGCGGCTATTTAAGACGCTGCCATCAACAAGTTGGCTGGGAAGACAGAAACGGCCACAACCGCCAACACTACATCGACTGTCCAACTTGAATATGAGCAGGTCAGTAACATCTACATGCTAACAACTACTGACAACTACTACTCTTCCCCACAGTTGTTCCTAGATCTGATCGATGCAGGCGCCAATGCCTGCGGAACAGTGCGAAACCGCAAGGGTCTTCCCTCAAGAGTTCAAGGATGCCAAGCTATCCACACCTGAAAGAGAGGTTTCGCATGGCTTACGGACCTATCCTTGCCCTGAAGTACAAAGACAAACGTGACGTGAAAATGCTGTCAACTACCCAAAGTGCAAAGATCGTTGGCACTGCCAAGCGTGACAGGGTGGGGATTATTAAACCGGAGTGTGTACACAACAACAGGTACATGGGAGCGGTTGATTCGTCGGATCAGATGGTCTTGTATCTCAGCTTCCCTGATGCACCCTCAAATGGTGGAAGAAAGCGTTCTTTCATATATTCAGCTTGGCTATCCTCAATGCATACTTACTCTTTAAGTATCATTTCCAACTACAAATGCAAGCATCAAGATCATTCTCATGCTAAGTCCAAGCTGTTTTGCCATGTGTTTCACGGATTCTATGTTTAGTTACCGCTGTTATTTTTGTTACGCTGCATTATCGTGTACGACTGTCGAAACTGTTTTGCCAAAACTAATTCAATTTTTTTTCGATGACGACCCGTTCGCTCAGTTTAATAAATGTTCGTCTTATTTGTTGTTCAATAGGAATACAGTTGATACAAATACAGTTAAAAAAGCAATCGGACAGGGCACCGCTTATGCAGATCCATCATGACCAGAGAATTCCTCGGCTATACCGGGAGAGGGCATGGGGGGACATCGTCCACATTTTTATAGGCCAGAATGGTGAGTTTTCACTTTTTTAAAAATATTTTGTCGTAAATACGATTCATTTGATACCGTTTTAAAGATGTACCCCTAAACATCATGCTGAGATTAGCTCTGTACATTTTCCAACCGTTGTTAAAAACACCTCAACTTATAATCATGTACCTTCATATAGGGAAAACACCAGACGTCGTTTGTACGTTATGCAGCATGTGGTAGAAACACCCCCTGAGGAGTGGGTGCGGTTTAGGGCGAGGTGCGCCCTGGACACCCTGTTCCATGAGCTTTCATCTTTATTCTGTTATTTTTTTTTTGCATCTTGTATCAATTAGTTCTACCTTTTACATCGCTTCTGTGTGCATTGTTAAAATTTGCAACAGCTTTTAAGTTAAGTATATTATTTTCTCCTTTTATCGTCAAAAGGGGCGCCAGAGGCGCCTGAGACCCCGCCACACCCTCCACCTCCACCAGAGGTGCGAGGTACCCCGCCACCGTACCACAGGCCCACCCCGACACAGGGTCAGATGACGAACAGCCCCACCATGACATGGCGCCGGAGGACGAGCAGGCCCACCCCGGCACGGAGTCGGATGTCGAGGTGATTTACGTCGGAAGGAGGCACAGTGCACGCATACACACAGGAAAGCATTGAAAGAATAAATTTTTATATTCAAAATAGAGTTATGAACTATGTCACTCTGTCTCATCATTCCTCACAGGATATGAGGGTCAAATAAAGACCATTTTGATCTTTGTATGCATTATCATTTTCCCCATATGACAACATGACCTATACCCGATCAGAGCTGTAAAGATAAACCATATCAGCATTGGAATACAAATGAAAAAAAAAGGTATTTGCAGGTTAATTGCTTGCAACATTCATCTAAGGCTATCTAAGGCATGAGGAGTTTGACATGGTTGAAATGTGGGAGTGCAATTGGCGATACATGCAAATAAACAAAGTAAGTGTCTGAAGTTTTGGCTTGGTGCAAGACACCCACCGGGCAAAGTTACCATATGTACAAAATAGAAATCCTCCAGGTTGTCCGTTCCAATGAATCGATTGGTGCCGTTGAGAGTGACATTGCCATTGGTTACCATCTTAAAGAAATGTCTGCCGAAAAGTGTCCAACCTTCAAGAACTGCGACATCTCTATCACCGATATTGGAGGCTATATAAAACCCTATGCCGGAAGGCACAACATCGTGTCTAAACCCAGATGCTCACTCATTGGTAGCATGTTTGGCAAAAAGACCCTGTTGGCCACACCCTTGCTGAAATAGTATTTGAAGAAGGGGTTGGAAGTGACCCACATTTATCAGGTACTAGAATACCTTGCTTGCTTTAAACCATGTGGCGATGTCGTCAGTGACGCTCGTCACCAAGGCGATAAAGCAAGTAGCTGAGACCATGGAATTCATCGTATACCATAAAACTCCTAGGGAACAGCGCATACAGGAAAACCATTGCAAACAAATTGATGTCGACTTTTGCAATGACGCAGTAACAGCATCCCGAAATATCCATTTCCAATGCTTTAGACAGATTTGGGAAGTTGCGGATGCCTTCTGTGAAGCAAAATTGTCAGATTCGATCTCCCCCAGAGACAGGATTGTTTGGTATATGCCAAAATTGTGTATGCTCCAGTTTTATGTACCTCTTGTTTTAAATTCTGTGAATACATAAATGAAGTGTTCTCTGGAAATAGGCTTCTGGAACATTCAAGGCAGATATCATCACTCCTGATGTATTGTTAGAACAGGTATGGTGTTACTACTGTCTAACCCATATTTGGTCTGCTTGATATCCCAGACCCTGATCAGACCACACTGCAAAAGAATGTGGGTGCTGCCAGCGAGGCGTACGAGGAAGAAAACAAGCGCAGAACAGACACATTAGCAGGAGTTTAACAGCATTGCCTCTATGCCGGGCTGAAGTACCATCAGGAACAAGAGCAAAAGGAACGAAACATTGTGGCCTTGACATCCAGCAAACTCATCTAACTTTGCTGAACAAGCCCCCACTGTACCAGAGGCACAGTCCCCGAAGTCTGGGTTTCCAAGAGGCTGGACAGCTGTAATATTTTGAGACCTGACTAACCCACCCCAAGTAAACTGGATGTTCGGCCATTGCCAATAGTTTTGCTCTGTCACCTATGTTTATATCTGGGTGTATGGAAGACACAGCTACTTTTCTCATCAAGGGGCAGGTAGTGTTGTCTCAGCATCCTGCTGTAGACACTGATGATTTCCACACTTCAGACACCACCAGTCTGCACCAGACCCATGTGCCATGCTGTACTAAACCTCTAGGGACCTGTTGGAAAGAAACAAACTGCACAACATGTAGGGATGAGATAGTATAACAAGAATAGACGAAAAGGTTTGAAACATCTCAAGATGTTAACAGCTGTGACTTGAGCAGGATACATGGTTACTCCAAGAAACTTTCATCAAGATGGAAGCTCCTTGGCATACCACAGCTCAGAGCAAACAACTATTAAGAATGACAAAGGGCAGAACGTACAGCAAAGCTACGTACAAAGCTGTAAGTCACATTTCATTTCAACCCAAGCAAAATACCGCCTCAGCTACTAGTATCCTTCCATATACTCAACAGTTGGCCTTGCACTGAGAAGACGGTTTACATACTAGTAATCCAGTGAACACAAAGAACCCGTGTGACCCGACCACGCCATCCCGGTCCTTTGTTCTCTGACAACAGAACTCGGTAACAAGAACCAACTTCACACTCAAGGAAATCACAGAAGTGTTGTCCAGGCACCACACAAAAAGTAACAATAATTTCAATACGCCGACAATGCAGAGAACTCCGGCAAAATCATTATTTTCCATTCAGTTTCAATGCCAGAAAATTCCCCCCACGTTAGGTTAAGGCCGCCATGGCCCGCATATGAAAGATCGATTTTTTCCTCACTAGCAATGTTTGTATGCAATTTCAAACCTAAAATGTCCTTATGAACCACCGAAACAACTACAAGTAACCTGCAAAGCTTTTCAAAGCAAAAAATAAGGGTAAAATACGATAACAAGGTCTGATCCAACATTTCCAACCTCACCTCACAATGGCCCTGCACTGACTAAATTCCACACAGAACAGAAGCACCTCTTTTGTATCAATGCGCGTAAACATCTGGAACATCGCTAACCGTCAAATGAAAGACTTGCGTAAAAGTAACACCGTCAAAATTTACACACACTAGAATCAAACAGTCTTGAATAAACATCGTAGTCAAATATGACGAGATACATATTCGTTAGAGTTTCCTTTACGCTCGCACTATTTTCTGGCGGCGCTTGTGTACATTCCGTCAGGCCTCGGGAAGGGTATTTGGTGCAGGCATGATGACGTAAGAACCATTGGGAGGCTAACCTGGGGGTTTCCAAGTACCGCTCTTTAAAAAAATGTGAAACACGTAATGAACATGGTATGAACCAAGAATTATTTTCCTTGTCTATTTGTACCGGGCACTTGTGTTGTAACTAACTCATGCGCAATCTGCCGTTACTCTCTTGAACTAGAGGCTTGGCAGTATGAAAGAAGAAGAAGAAGAACTCTTTTTTTATTGTGAGGCAAGGCACCGCCAGCAGCAGCATTGCCATTTAATATTGAGATGCCCTTTAGCATGGGGTTGATCTTCCAAGGCTCAGTAAAATGACAAATTCACACCTAAGCGAGCATATGTACGGACTTAAAAATAAAAGACTTGCGAACTAAGGCCAGTTCGTGGGTCTTCTCATCTTTTCTTTCCACCACAAAACATGAGTGCATATATATATGGCAATAGCGTGGTACTACATGCATGATACAATTGTCGTTTTAAGTTGCCTTTTTTAACCTAGGAGAGGTTTTTTAAGCGTTTTATTTTTCATCACCAAAGCAGTACAAGTTCAATTATCTAATTTGAACTTGTGCTCAATAGTTTGTTAGGAGGAGGTCTCCCATAAGCCTTTTGGGCTTCTACCTCTCTCCCGCACGGTTTTTAACTATCAGTTATCTTTACTGTATGCATGCCCTTATTTATGTGCAAATAAATAAAATCAAAAAAATCAGTCCATGATTACGGAGATATGATATGATTAAAATATCACAAAAAAAGCAATGAGAAGAGCAGCTTGTGAACGGTTACAAACATAACAGAGCACATTGAAATTAGACCTATTAAAAGTGTTTCAATGGCATGCAACTTTTTTAATATAACCATTCCCCGAATAAAAGTCACAACAAAACCCTACAGAGGCATCCAACAACTAACATCAGGGTTTAGAGAAGTATGGCATATTTAGTTGTCCGGTACAAATTTATTATGCGTGCAAAATGCAACTCCCCACCATCAATTGTCGGTACGCGCGACCTGCATGTTTCCGCATCTAACGATATGAAGGTGATTTGTGTCCATTTTTTGACATAGTCACGCCACAGGAGTTTTAAAAGACTTCAAATGAGACAACGGGAATGCTGTATTTGTATGTCAATTGTTTACTTTCAGAGAGCTTCAAATTTTTGTAAGGACAAAATTGAATTTGTATCATCGTTATTGTTATATTGTCGGTATACTGACATAAATTATATATATATATTGCTAGCCGCACCTTGTAGCCGTTAACCCGGCCACTGTACTAACATCTCATAACAACGCATCCCTACGACAGGGCAGAGTACCACATGAGTGGCGTGATGCGATCGTCATTCCCGTCCCGAAGGAACAACCGGCAGACTTGGACAAAATCAGACCAGTGTCACTAACATCACAGTTCGCTAAAGTAGTGGAGGGTTTTGTTCTCTCGTGGCTTCTCCGCGACATCTTACCGGCGGTAGACACAAGGCAGTTCGGGAACCTCAGAGGCATCTCCACTACCCACTGTCTGATAGAGATCCTGGACTTCTTCTACAAGGGTGCAGAGAGGAAGCAATCTGTCAATAGCCTTGTACTGACTGATTTCAGCAAGGCATTCGATAGAGTGTGCCACAGCCATCACAAAACTCGTACAAATGGGTGCACGACCCTCTCTTCTCCCGTGGGTGTGTAGTTTTGTACCGCGCCGTAGACAGCGGGTCCGTTACCAGCATGCACTGTCACACTGGGAGTCACTCACCTGTGGGGTGGCTCAGGGAACTTTGCTGGGACCTCTGATCTTCTTGGCCATGATCAACGATGCTGGGACACCGAACAGCGAGTACTGGAAGTACGTCGACGACCTTAACCTGGGAGAAAACCGCCCGACTGACTCACTTTCATCCATGCAGGATGAGTTAGACAGCTTGCAGAACTGGTCTGACAGAAACCACATGCTGCTGAACCCCAAAAAGTGTTTAGTTATGCAGATTTGCTTCATGCGTCGACCCCCACCAGCCCCAGTCCTTACACTGGGAGGTAAGGTGCTCACTGTGGTGACACAAGCAAGACTGCTTGGTCTCCAGATTCAGTCGGACCTTGGGTGGGACGCACAAGTGGACAGTATGGTGACAAAGGGGAGCAGACGGCTGTTTCTACTGTGCAGACTGCGACGAGCCGGCCTTCCAACAGCTGACCTCACTGCCGGCCATCTACTGCGGGTATGTTCGACCGTTGCTTGAGTACGCAGCTCCAGTTTGGAACGCCGCCCTCAACGACAAGCAAATCAACCAACTTGAACGCGTTCAGAAACGTGCCTGTAGGATTATGCTGGGTCGGCAGTATGTTTCATATCCTGACGCCTTGCGATCACTGACTCTACAATCACTTTCTGATCGCAGACACGACCTCTGCATGAACTTTGCCAAGAAAATCCAACAGTCGCCACGCTTCTGTTCCTGGCTGCCTCCAACTCGAGGAGAACAACATGCATGGTACACAACTCAGGAACTCGTGTCTGTACCCCCAACCTAGGGGCACTAGGCGATACACGACGAGCGCCAAGCCTACACTGGCTAAACTCCTTAGTGATGACACACAGACCTGATCTGCAATTCTTTCTGGACAGTAAACGTGACAAGTTCGAACTGAGACCCAATTGAGCATGAATTGTAATTGTAATAGTCCGAAAGTATCATATTTATATTAATTGTAATTGTTAATCAGTAGATGTTACTTGTAAATATTGTAATCCTGTGAAGTTTCATGTAATATCGATAACGTTGTTCTTGTTTTACTGTATGAGTCGGCGCAATTCAGTTTCTACTGCAAAGCCGATGTTTTTACCAATAATAAACCATTTACTACTACTACATATAAAACCTTCAGCCATCCGCAAGGCGTTAGCATTGGACGGCCTATAATCTAAAGTGTCTTCTTTCCTACGTAAAAGTACCGTTAAAGCATCTGGATAGATCTTCTATGAGTGACTGTTATTTTGCACATCCACCTACCTGAATGTCTAAGCTACATAACTATATAAATCACTACTGAAATTTCTTTGAAAACCATTATATGTAGCATTTGAAATTTATCATTATCAATTTCAGCAACAGTTTGGTTCTATGGGTTTATTTTCTATCAGTACTAAAAATGGTTTGTTTCACATAACGGTCTGCACTGTGACAAAAATTAAACACATCAAAACACGATGACGCCGTTAGACTAATCTGAACTCAATTCATACACATATTTCAAAGTTGTTGACACTGACAAACACTCGCTCCTGGATCAACAAGAATTCACAGGCGTTCTCCTTTTTAAGCAAACCCTTAGCCTCTACCAAGCTCCACGGGTCACTAAAATTGATTGGCCAAATGGGACAGAAAACACACCAGAGTAGTGCAGTTTGCGATCTAAGGCCGGCCAACACCCCTAGGACAATTAACTCCTACTAGGCTTTTATTCCTAACTTGGCCAAAGTCCTTTAATCGGCCAGGTGGGAGTCTCAGGGTAGTGACTACCAATCCCAAGCGTCTTCCTACTTATTCTATTTCTGCCAACAAGACGTTTTAGCTTCAGCTCACGCGCCAAAAGTTCGCTTTGTCTCAGCAGTGACTTGTTTGTCACGTCTTCGCTATAAAAAATGCAAGACAGAAAACATTATGACGTCTATAGACTAATCTTTATCTCACTTCATGGCATATTCATATTTTGAAGTTGTTGACCGTGCATTGCCTGACAGAGCAACTGAAGTATACGAGCACAGCAGCAAGGTAGTCTCGTTTTTTCGATCCATTTGCTGAGTTGTATAAGTCTGTGTCCCAACGTGATATTTCAGTTTCAGGTCTATCGTTAAACATTGTTTCTTCTGTTTTAATGTTTTCTATTCACCATGTCGCCAATATCTGAACAACAAAAAAAACATGTTACATTACGAACCAACGCGTCTATTGAAACCGTTTCTTTTATGTGTGTACTCTCAAGATTCGATTGACTTTTCTCTCACATAAAAAAGTTGTTTACGTCGCTCGTGAAAATAAATTTAATTTTGCAACACGTCATGCCAGACCTTCCTTCTGATGTGCTTTCAGACCAATCAACGCTGTTTTCTTTACCATATTTAGGCATGTTGAGCTCCTAGATAAAGCTGTGTTGCTTACCGACCTGTTCAGTACAAATTCAGGAGCAGGCGAGATAAACCTGCCCACGTTCCATTCGCGGGGCACGGCGACGGACAGACCGACGGGCCTCCTCCCCCAGTGCCTCGCCCCCCTCAGCGCGGCGCTAGCGTTTGTTGTCACTGCGACGCTTCTAACAGGTGGCAAGGAGAGCGCAAAACGTCTTCAGACACGCGCAGAGACGCCGAGCCGGCAAATCTACCGAACCTCTCACCGCCTTTACCGCAAAGTAAGATGGGGACGAGGTCGCCCCGAGACGAAAGGGACACTGGCGACTTGAAGCACCATGTCAACTTTCCCTACTCAACGGACACGTCCACAGGTAGGTCACACCTCTATGAGTCACTTTCACTTTTAGCCCCTAAAGTCTTGTGTTGTCAGAAAAAGGCTCGTACCTAAGATATCTTATTGGTCTTTGCGCTGTTAAAATGGCTCTTGCCTTTGCATGTGCTTATTTTAGAAAAGATCAAACTAGTATATCAAGAAGAGACTGCCCCCGCACTTATTCTGAAATATATCCCAAATGTAAAAGTCTACACCACGCATGTGCGGTAACAATATAATAACGCTGCTATTGTCTGTGCTTTTGGCAAGAATTTGCCAAAGATCATTCTGCAGTCTTGATGCTTACGTGATTCAGCAACGATGCCTAAGGAGGAATTTGACTATGGGTTGTTTGGGGCATCTTTTTGTTGCGCTTTCATACATTTATGTTGCGCGTTTTCCTCGGGCGACGGAATACCACACACAACAAGGAAGACGCACGATGCGAGATTTTGCACGCATGTAAAGCTGAGGGCACAACCCATCGTACGGGCAATTTGTCCGTACATTTTTTTTTGGGGGGGGGGGGGCACGTCCGCCACGTATATCTGAAAACGTTCAGGCTGTACAGGGCAGGCGCGTCGCCCGTACTGGCACGTACGGGGGCGAATCCGCAGCCCGATGGCACACAAAGTTTTGCCTGCACGTTTTTTACGGCGTGTCTGCGTGCTCCGAAATCCGTCGGATTCCCGACGAGTTCGTACGGAGGCGGTACTTACCACTTACGGATCCCAAAAGATTACCCACGTTTCGTGGCACGTAGACAGTACGTATTAATGCACGTACGGCGGGTTGCACCACAGCCATATACCGTTTATACCCCATATCACAAGGGCGGCGGACTCCCTGCGATCGCGCTGCGACCTAAAATTTGACATATCGCTCAACAAACAACTATTTCTTACGCTTATACGTTTGTTGTTAGATCCCGAGGGTCCCTACGAATACAAAAAGCCGGAGGATGTGCGTTTTGCTAAAGGTACGTCTAGTCGTTATTTTCACCTGAGCAGCACACAAGAACACGTGCTTTATACATACATACATACATTATGTATGGCAGGTATTGGGTAAATAAGGCCATAACAATTAATTTTCTAAGCTCTCGGTTCTTTGAAAAAGTTTCAGCAAGCGGACAAGAGAGAAGAGAGGGCTATGAGGAAAACGTACATCTGACTACCTTCACTTTCTAAAACTTTGTGTGTCATTTCCAAGATTTCCCCTTAGACTTCGTTTTTACATTTATATCCATATTGAGCTTTATTTTAAAAACCCAAGAGCAAACAAATTAAATTGGTTTTGCTTAATCATGAAACAGTCCGATCTAATAAGTAAATATGATGTGTGTTGGGTGTGAATGTAAAGCTTTGCTCGCCAAGCTAAATGGATGTCTAATTTTGTCATAATCCTCAGGCCACATCTTAGTTTTAGTTGCTGGTTCTCTAATATATCAAAGTTATAGCCACAGCAAGTTAACTTTATGGGATGATATCAGCTATCACATTGATATTTGGCCAAATTTCGTCATTAATACTACATTCTGCTGACCTAGACACGTACAGTACATTCAAGTATATACAGTCATCATAGACTGTTTTATCCTGTTAAGTTGTAAATAAGTTGATGTGAATTCTCGGACAAGTTGTTATATATTGTATCATTTATAATTGTGAAAAAAATGTATCATTATTGATATTTTCATATCTTAGGGCGTGTTATTGACCTGTTTAATTGGGTGAAATCTGGCTACAAGAACGCTGTTTGGCTTTGCACTGGGCTGCGGACTCTTGGTAATAGCATCGGTCGCCGCGGCAATTCTTACAGCTCACTTTGCAACTGGAACTCAGGTAGGCTTCTTTGTTAGCAAGTGTTACACTCAAAGCTCCAAGCAAAGGCTATGCATACTTGGTGTCAGTCACATTTGTATAGTGTAAACACCTGAGCAGACCAAGACTTCTTGTATGATTCTGCCAGAATAGTAGATTTTATGAAGTATAGCTCAAACCGGGAATCTGTCAAGGCCACACGATGTTATTTTCTTGGTCTTCGGACATTTTGAAGGACGAATTTTGAAAGTGGTCAAGATGAAAACGAAAGGCATGGACGAAACGTGAGTAGTATAGTAGGTGTACGCTGACTATCATTATTCTGGCGGAGCAAGGTGGAGCAGGTCAAAGGTCAGATATTTAGTCAGGCGCGGGTCAGAGGTCAGAAGTCACATATTATGTATTCAGGCGCAGGTCAGAGGTCAGATATAATGTATTCAGGCGGAGCAGGTCAGAGGTCAGATATAATGTATTCAGGCGCAGGTCAGAGGTCAGATATTATGTGCCCATATTATGTGCCCTTTTGATACACACACACACCCACCCCAAATGAACCTCCCCCTCCCAAATCGCGAAAGACATGCCCTTATATGGCTTGGTTCTAAGTCTCTAAGTCAATCAACCAGTTAAATCTGCTGAGATCAGTCTTTAATGTTACTATATCACAAAGCTAGTAGTATGTAGTCAGCACGCTGAGTCCCATTATTCAGGAGCAAGAAGGAGCAGGTCAGGGGTCACCTATCATTTATTCAGGTATAGCAGGTTAGAGGTCAGATATGATTTATTCAGGCGCAGGTTAGAGGTCAGATATAATGAATTCAGGCGCAGGTCAGAGGTCAGATATTATGTATTCAGGCGGGGCAGGTCAGGGGTCAGATATCATATATTCAGGCGGAGTATTCAAACTATGACAACCCTACCCCACCCCAAATGAACCTCCCCTCTCCAATCGTGAATGACATGCCCTTATATGGCCTGGTTCTAAGTCTCTAAGTCAATCAATCGGTAGAATCTGCTGAGATCAGTGTCTAATGGATGCGCTGAAAGCACAAACAACAGACGTCTTTCGCCAGTTACTATATCACAAAGCCCCTGGCTTGTTTCCCACTCATCGGCGACTTCCTACGTATGCCTTAATTGCATTTGCGATATTGAAGTATAGTTGTCATGTCTGAAACGTAGATGCATACAGGGTGTATACAGGATGTAAAACGTACGATCCCTAAAACCTAAATGCGCGACAAATATATGTGTGCACATCAATATCTAATCATTTTCCTTCTGTCCACCGAACAAAAAAGTATGCCTCACGTCTGCAAAATTTGTGATCGGGAATTTGATCGTGCGTTCAACCTCGAGCGTCATCTTGAAAGAAAACACCGAGACAAGTCAGGTGTTGCCTCGGGAGAAGTCGTCGTTGATGCCGAGACGGGCTCTTACCGGGAGCGCGATGTTTTCGACGACTCCGACGTGTCGTCTGAACACGACACGGATACGGTTGGTTTCGAAAATGGTGATTCGACGGCGTCACAAGATGAAGAAAGCGTCTCATATGCCGAATCTGTGATGGGCTCCGAGCAGGGAGACTCCACAGAAGAAACCGACAGCGACCAAAGTGGTTCCGAGAGTGATACAGGGACAGATGTGTCCTCCGGGACGGTTTCATCTGATGAAAGTGAATGTACCGGCTACGACAGCGGCTACCACAGCAGTGACGAAGAGGAGTGGACACTCTATCGAGACTGGTCCATCGCACTACCTCACCAGCCAGCCGATGTTCCCCAACGTGTCATCAAACAGACGAAGCGCGCTGGCAAAAAGTTTTATCTAATAGAATTCGCTGCGTTGCCTCGTTACAGTAACGAGATTGTACACAGCAAGAACTGGGTCTCAGAACAGACATTGATGAAAAAATATGGTTACCTCGTCCTGAAGTAATGTGAGCTCGCCATATCGCTTGCAGTACAAGTTTTATTTCCTAATGTGATACCACGTTTGACATATAGGACGACATGTGCGTTGGTTATGAATTCCTTAATATATTTTTTATAGACGTCAAGTGATAGTAAAGTCTTAAGAAACAGGATCACTGTACACTACTGTCTTTTGTGTTGTGTTGATATATGCCTACATAACAGACACGTATAAGGCTACTACAAAGCAATGATTTCCTGCATGTACATATAGATGACATATGTCCGTACGTAAATGACAAATATGCTTACCTATAAGGTCCTATAACAAATATACTTACTCATTTACTCCGGAGCAGTTTATTTTTACTCCGGAGCAGTTTATTTTACTCCGGAGCAGTTTTATTTTACTCCGGAGCAGTTTATTTTACTCCGGAGCAGTTTTATTTTACTCCGGAGCAGTTTATTTTACTCCGGAGCAGTTCATTTTACTCCGGAGCAGTTTTTTTACTCCGGAGCAACACGTTAAGCTACTCCAAAGTAATACTTCGCTGCATGTACATATAGATAGTGTATGTTCGTACGTACATGACAAATATGCTCACTTACAACAAATATACTTACTTACTTACTCCGGAGCATACTCCGGAGCAGTTTTATTTTACTCCGGAGCAGTTTATTTTACTCCGGAGCAGTTTATTTTTACTCCGGAGCAGTTTTTTTTTTACTCCGGAGCAACACGTATAGTTACTCCAAAGCAATGTTTCACTGCCTGTACATATAGATGTTATATGTTCGTACGTACATGGCAAATACACTAACTTATTACAACAAATATGCTTACTCATTTACTCCGGAGCATACTCCGGAGCAGTATTTTTACTCCGGAGCAGTGTTTTACTCCAGAGCAACACGTATAGTTACTCCAAAGCAATGTTTCACTGCATGTACATATAGATAAGTTCGTACGTACATGACAAATATACATACTTACAACAAATATAGTTACTCACTTACTCCGGAGCATACTCCGGAGCAGTGTTTTTACTCCGGAGCAACACGTATAGCTACTCCAAAGCAATAATCTCATGCAATTATGTAAATCAACATTACATCTAGCGTTGGCCAACCAGCGTACCGTACGTGGACGTGTTTTAACATGCTCGGGCATGTTCGGGCGTGTTCAGTGCAAAATCTACGTCACGATGATGCAAACGTGTGCAGTGAGAAGCCAACAGAGACACTGTACAAACGATAGATACTTGTCGTGCCGACGACGGTCAAGCCATCCGTCCCATCCACGTTGGCGTAACAACCAGTTTCCCGCATAGTCGCAAATCAACGTTGCTAACTCGGTCGAGATTGCGTCGGTATTTTTGTCATACCGTTCGTGCAAGTTGACACATACGTCCACGGCAAAAGCCATTGCGGTAACGACTCGACCCCAGTTTAATCGTCGCTCTTGCAGTACTTTTTCGAGCACCGTTTTCAGCCCATCTCTCGCGTTGGGCACGTTAGCCACGAAATTGTCTATAATCTTTTCATATTCCTCGTCCGCCGAGATCGTATCCACCCATTGTATTACTTTTACGTACTCCACCGAACTGGGAAGTCGCCGATGAGTGGGAAACAAGCCAGGGGCTTTGTGATATAGTAACTGGCGAAAGACGTCTGTTGTTTGTGCTTTCAGTGCATCCATTAGACACTGATCTCAGCAGATTCTACCGATTGATTGACTTAGAGACTTAGAACCAGGCCATATAAGGGCAAGTCATTCACGATTGGAGAGGGGAGGTTCATTTGGGGTGGGGTAGGGTTGTCATAGTTTCCTTACTCCGCCTGAATATATGATATCTGACCCCTGACCTGCCCCGCCTGAATACATAGTATCTGACCTCTGACCTGCGCCTGAATTCATTATATCTGACCTCTAACCTGCGCCTGAATAAATCATATCTGACCTCTAACCTGCTATACCTGAATAAATGATAGGTGACCCCTGACCTGCTCCTTCTTGCTCCTGAATAATGGGACTCAGCGTGCTGACTACATACTACTAGCTTTGTGATATAGTAACTGACGAAAGACGTCTGTTGTTTGTGCTTTCAGTGCATCCATTAAAGACTGATCTCAGCAGATTTAACTGGTTGATTGACTTAGAGACTTAGAACCAAGCCATATAAGGACATGTCTTTCACGATTTGGGAGGGGGAGGTTCATTTGGGGTGGGGGTGTGTGTGTATCAAAAGGGCACATAATATGGGCACATAATATCTGACCTCTGACCTGCGCCTGAATACATTATATCTGACCTCTGACCTGCTCCGCCTGAATACATTATATCTGACCTCTGACCTGCGCCTGAATACATAATATGTGACTTCTGACCTCTGACCCGCGCCTGACTAAATATCTGACCTTTGACCTGCTCCACCTTGCTCCGCCAGAATAATGATAGTCAGCGTACACCTACTATACTACTAACGTGCGTCTTACTACATGTACATTTACTACCTGAAATGTTGAGAGAGTAGTAGGTCCACCCAATAATGATAACAATATCCAATGGTGTGCACCTACCATGTGTTTGCAGGATGTCTCCAATTCAAGGGTTCATGGCAGCATGAACTCCAGCACTCCGTGGAGGACTTTCTACCAGGAGAACAGCTCAACGGTTGCCTACTCCATCTTGCCTTCTACCCAATCAGGACTGGAACTGACAATGACGGCCACAGATCCCCATATCAACATCGCTCCCAAACCGACTACTCTCACACCTCTGACATCCTTAACCACAGGTAGAAAATTCTAGCTTGCTGTTTTCTCGGTCTTTGTTGTCTGCACCACATGGTAGCATTCATCAAGCAGTAGTGCACAAGACAAAACAGTTTACAGGATTATCCAAGTTCTTGCTAAAATCCCTTAACAAAGACTGATGCTTCCCTGTAGACATTTTTTTCTTAGATAGTCATGGTGATTCGAAATGTTGTCATTTAATGAGCTATTTAACTTTCATAGGTTGTTCGCGAATTTTGTTGGAACATATTGTTGTCAGCTTGACGTAAATGCTGTAATGCATAGTTGTTGTTGTTTTACACACTTTCCAATATTGAAGGCTGTGAACACAATGGAGAATACTTTGAAGACGGGGCCACCATTACTGAAGACATTGCTTTATCCATTGTTTCGGGATTGTCCGTTTGTTTTTCCGCATATCTATTGCGAACTATTGCGATTTGAAAGCACGCATTTGTTGCATCCCTGGACAGGGGTATCCTTTATCCGGATGGACGTTAGCTAGCGTTATCATTAGATGGCATAAACATATTTCTGGTTTAACCACAAAATCTCATCATTCTTTTATCACGCAGACATAAATGAGTGAAAGTCCAACTTGCTTTATATCACAACTTATAATTACTCCATCCTAGCAGCTGTAAATGAGGAACCCGATGATCGGGAGTTCGATCAGAGATGAAAATTGACTTTTCACCTATAGAGACATTTGTTATCATTCATGTGTAATTTCAACCTCCCACAGAAATGACAGGTTTCCCAGCTAATGACAGCTCTGACAAGCTTCAAACGGTGTGGTCATCTTGAAATCAGTCAAGTTGCTCATAAAATGATAAAATTCAAACATTTCAATCCCAAGCGGACATATACCTCTACCTTTGTGCCACATTTCAACTCAATCGACTACAAAATGAGTCTGTTATGAAACCACTTGCATTACTCAAACTCGTGCTTTATTACACAGACATCAACGAGTGTACCCAGAACACATGCCAACATGGACGCTGTGTGAACAAAGATGGCGGGTACAAATGTACCTGCTCACCTGGATGGACTGGACAGAACTGTCGGCAAGGTGATGTCCTATTCCCATCCTTCTGTAAAATCGTCTCGTCCATTCATTCTTTTCTTTCCTTCTGGTTTAGTAAATGGTCACCCTTTCATGTCCAATCCACTACCACATGAGTGGACTGGACAGAATTGTCAGCCAGGTGAGGTACTATCTTTATACAATATCTATTCACCCATCCTTATATCCATCGAGCTATTGATCCATCCTTCTTTCTTTCCTTCTCTTTTCATTCATGTTCACGATTTATTCCTGCTGTGTATATCTTCAATGTATGATTATTTTATATTTCATCACAAAGACATCAACGAGTGTACCCAAAAACCCATGCCAAAACGGACGCTGTGTGAACAAAGATGGTGGCTACAAATGTACCTGCTCATCTGGATGGACTGGACAGGACTGTCACCATGGTAAGTTCTCTTTCTGTAGCTACCATTTTTCTTAATGTCTGTGGTATACAGAATGAAAAAAGAGTTCGTCGACCTCATACCTCCATGAAAATTTAGAGCTTTCGTAAATTTCATGCAATTGACTAACACATTAACATAATTTATGCATGGTATTGTTCATCATTGATACACATGTCACAATTATAAAATTCCCATTATTAATCACAAAGCGTTTTATGCAATTTTTACATAAATTATGCAAATAAGTTCCTCATTACCATATTTGGTATCTCCTTATATTCCACCCATCATAGTTAACATGTGTTACATTTATTGAAGTCCAGTTATTGAAAACAATGGAATTATACAATTTCCTCATTAATTATGCAAATTAGGTCCTCATTTGCATAAAATGTATATCATTATGAACATCTTTGCCTAAGGTACCCGCATGCCTAAAATGATGCCAATCCATCAATCTTTTCTGCAGTTATCCTCTTTAGAATGTCTTGACAAAAACGCCCCTGCAGTTCCGAAATTAAATGTTAGGGGGCTGAAACCTGCCCCACTTTGTCATGACACTGCAAGCTATCTACCAGCCAAATTTCAAGACCATATCACATCCAGGACAAGAGATACATTGAAAAAACTGCCATGATATAATATCCTCATTAATTATGCAAATGTACTCCTATTTTGCATAATTAGTTTTTAATCTTGTACAAAATTGTCTAAGGTACCTACATACCAAAAAATCATGAAAATCCGTTGTTCCCTTCTTGAGTTATCCTCGTCAGAAGTTTTTGACAAAAATGCCCCTGCTATCCCCAAACTAGACGCTAGGGGGCCCAAACTTACGTAATCTTTTCCTGAGCACAAGAGCTATCTTATACTTAAAAATCTTGACCATAGCATGTTCAGAACACCGAGATAGCAAAACCGAAAGTTGCACTGCAGTACCAAGGTCACACACCAGGGGGCCCAAAATTGACCTTGACCTTCGTCTTCCCAACCCCTACCCACATACCAAATATCATCGTAGTCCATCAAGAGGTTCTCAAGTTATGATGACCACAAATATGCGGACACACAGACAGACACGCAGACACACACACAGACACACCAAAAACTATACCTCCATTTTTTCATGGAGGTAATAATTATACACACGTGTATATAATTATTTCATTCTGTATCCCACAGACATTAATGAGTGCACTACCAGGAAGCCATGCCAACATGGACGCTGTGTGAACAAGGCTGGCGGCTACATATGTATCTGCTCACCTGGATGGACTGGACAGGACTGTCACCAAGGTAAGTTCTCTTTCTGTAGCTACCATTTTCTTAATGTCTGTGGGATACAGAATGAAATAATTATACACACGTGTGTATAATTATTTCATTCTGTATCCCACAGACATTAATGAGTGCACTACCAGGAAGCCATGCCAACATGGACGCTGTGTGAACAAGGATAGTGGCTACAAATGTACCTGCTCAAATGGGTGGAGTGGACAGAACTGTCAGCAAGGTGAGGTCCTATTTTCATACAATATCTATTCATCCAACATTTCATCCATCGACCTATCGATCCATCCTTCTTTCTTTCCTTCTCTTTTAATTCATGTTCACGATGTCTTCGTGCTATGTATTATCCACAATATATGATTATTTTATATTTTATCACACAGACATCAACGAGTGTACCAAACACCCATGCCAACACGGACGCTGTGTGAACAAAGATGGTGGCTACAAATGTACCTGCTCACCTGGATGGACTGGACTGGACTGTCACCGAGGTGAGGTCCTATTTCTATCCATCCATCCATCGCCCTATCTATTCTTTTATCATCTTTTTTCCTTCTCTTCTAATTCATGCTCACCCTTTCTTCATACTGCGCATATCTTCAATGTATGATTATTTTCGAATTTATCACACAGACATCAACGAGTGCACCAGGAACCCTTGCCAACATGGACGCTGTGTGAACAAGGCTGGCGGCTACATATGTTTCTGCTCACCTGGATGGACTGGACAGAACTGTCAGCAAGGTGAGTTCTCTTTCTGTAGCTACCATCTATTTTGCACAATGCCTACATTTTCATCCTTCCTTTCTATCTTTTTACTTGATCGTCCTTGATGATAGGTTTAGCAATAGCGTGTGTAATTATTTCATCTTAGTGCTACATGTGTGTCTACTGTGATAAAGATTAGTGCTACATGAGTGTCTATTGTGATAAAGGTTAGTGCTACATGTGTGTCTATTGTGATAAAGGTTAGTGCTACATGTGTGTCTACTGTGATAAAGATTAGTGCTGTATGGGTGTTCACTGTGATAAAGGTTAGTGCTACATGAGTGTCTACTGTGATAAAGGTTAGTGCTACATGTGTGTCTACTGTGATAAAGATTAGTGCTGTATGGGTGTTCACTGTGATAAAGGTTAGTGCTACATGTGTGTCTACTGTGATAAAGATTAGTGCTACATGAGTGTCTACTGTGATAAAGGTTAGTGCTACATGTGTGTCCACTGTGATAAAGGTTAGTGATACATTTGTGTCTATTGTGATAAAGGTTAGTGATACATTTGTGTCTATTGTGATAAAGGTTAGTGCTACATGTGTGTCTATTGTGATAAAGGTTAGTGCTACATGTGTGTCTACTGTGATAAAGATTAGTGCTGTATGGGTGTTCACTGTGATAAAGGTTAGTGCTACATGTGTGTCTACTGTGATAAAGATTAGTGCTACATGAGTGTCTACTGTGATAAAGGTTAGTGCTACATGTGTGTCCACTGTGATAAAGGTTAGTGATACATTTGTGTCTATTGTGATAAATGTTAGTGCTACATGTGTGTCTATTGTGATAAAGGTTAGTGCTACATGAGTGTCTACTGTGATAAAGGTTAGTGCTACATGTGTGTCTACTGTGATAAAGGTTAGTGCTACATGTGTGTCTATTGTGATAAAGGTCAGTGCTACATGGGTGTCCACTGTGATAAAGGTTAGTTCTATATGGGTGTTCACTGTGATAAAGCTAAGTGCTACATGGTTGTTCATTGTGATAAAGCTAGGTGATACACATACACTTGATGCCAATCACTTATGCATTCTGTTGTCTCTTTTATTGGCGATGTTCGCTGATTATTTTCCTTAGGTAGTCGTTCATTCCTTTGATTGAAGAAAACGTAACTTGATCTGGGTCATTTTTCTCCTAGGATTTTGTTTTGATATTGATATTATTGTCCTGCTGAAGCGTCTACTGTTTAACGCCAGAGAACCATAGAAATGTGCTCGTGTGGCTGACGGGAGTGGTGTCATGTGTTCAATGGCAAGTTATCTATCTATTGGGAGATGTTAAAACATATGACACCGTTCAAAAGTCAACAATTATAGGGACAGAATACAATTCATATACTTACATTATCATTAGTATGACAATTCATGCCAATAATTTCTAATGTATATGAAAAAAGACTTTTGTGTTGAAGAATATCATTTAAATGGTCAAGTTGTGTTAAATCAGTTTCAGAGTGTCACTGGGAAGGCACGGCTCCGTTCTGCAAAACCGACAGCTGCAGCAGGGGCAGCTACGTTCGCAGGAGCGACTGTGGGGACGGACAGTGCTGCTGGACAGGCAGCAAGATCTACTGCTGTTTGGGATGAGTCCAGTTTCCTTACCGCGCAGGCGTGCTGAAGTGGCGATATCACGTGATTATCGACACATCTTATTCGGACAGTATTTGCGTTACTGGCCAGATCAGTCTAAATCAAATTTTAATTTCAACCTGAAAAGCTTGTTTCACTGATTAAAAATGACAGGCGAATTGACAGGAATAGAGTCCATTCCGAGTCACCGAGAGGATTTTGAAATAATATTTGTAGTAAGTTTGAACTATTCTAAGTAAAAGAAGATTTCAGTCACTAAAGTTCTAAATTGTTCAAACAATTGAAAATGAAAGATTGAACATGTTTGAACCTATCTAGATATATTGGAAACATGACACAAATATCTCTATTTAGAACAATTTAGAAACATCTATGTATTTTTGTCATTGTTGGAACATGTTCTCACATGTTCCAACAATTTGTGTCTTTTTTTAACTCCATAGAAACTTTTATTACCCCCATAAACTAAGCTACTAAGCTGGGTCTTTTGTTTGTGTCTTGTATTTTTAGACTTTCTTTAGTAGACACTGGTGACTCTTTTGTGAGAACTGCCAGACAGACACACTTTCCTGTACTTGGCATGGATTTTGTGAATTGCCCTCTTCCCAGCCCACTGACCCAGTTTCATCATATTGTTTCAATGTTCGAACATGTGATCACAGATGATGAATGTATGTTGGAACAGTTTAGAAACTAACAGAAATTTGATGTTAGAAATGGTTCTAACATGTATGAATACTGTAGAAATATCTAGAACATCACAATGATGTTATAAACAGTTCTAAACAGCTACAATTAGAATGTTTTACAGATTTCCAAAATGTTGGAACAAAAGGCAAGAAACACCCTCTTGGTAATGTGTAATTGACTCTATCAGTCTTGAAATGAGTAAATTGTGAGATATACTGTAGTCCCATCGGGTTTAAGAGGATCCCAGCCTTACACCTGTCGATCTCATGCCTGTCCTCTTTCGCTAATAAACAGCTTTAGAAGCAGTCTTGGTCCCCGAGGGACGGCAAACAACAAGGTATACTTGAGAAATTTACATATTAGATAAACGGCTATCTGAATATCTGAAAGGGGCTGGGCCTCACTGGATGAATTTTATCATCTGATTTTCTTTTAGGACAAGTTGTAAAATATAAGTTGAAACTTAGCATGAAAGTTCATCTGTGTTGGTAGAATACATTATAGAATAGCTAAACTTTCTTTCCAACACTGAATTAATATAGGGACTTACCCTAAATTTTCGGCCAACTCCATCGGCCTTGTTCACAGAATGACCCTATCTCCAGCAGTGACGTCAGGAACACGCCACTTTTGCAGGAGGGGGTCATAAGTATCAGAAAGTCTGTGCCGCCCCCCGTCTCTGTTGAGTGTGGGCCGGTGGGCTCTAATGTACACTGCCTCCTTCACTCCTCGCGCGAAGAAATCCTGTTCTGAGTCTAAGATTTTGACTTTGTCCAACGAAACGGAATGTCCCGGAGACTCAATATGTATATGTTGCGCCACCTCAGATGATTTGACAGAGCTAGGACGCCGATGTTCGAGGAACCTAGTTTTCAGTGCACGTTCCGTCTCACCAATGTACGTTTCCTTACAAGGGCCTTTGTTAGTTTTCCCTTGACACGTGATGTGGTACACCACCCCACACCTACTTTCTTTGGGAGTTTTGTCCTTGGGTGCCACTAGGAACTTCTTGAGCGTACGTGTCGGCTTGAAACAGGTCTTAATCCCGTATTTGTTGAAGACCCTCCTAAGGGCTTCCGAGGTTCCTTTCAAATAGGGCAAAACTACAAGACCTCTGTTTGTTTGGGAAGAAGACCGGTTTTGGGTAATGTTAATTTGAGGTTCTGATCTTGGTGTAGTAGCCTTCTTAATCGCCCAGTCTGGGTAGCCGCACACTTTCAATGCCTTAATCACGTGGTCTTTCTCTCTTTGTTTATCCCGCTGGTCTGTGATTAAAGTCTCCGCTCTATGGAACAGGGTGCGGATCACCCCTAACTTATGGTCTAGAGGGTGGTTTGACTTAAAGTTTAAATATTGATCCGTGTGGGTTTTCTTTCTGTAGATGTCGATGTGAAGTGTTCCATCTTCTTGGACAACTGTCAGAGTATCAAGGAAAGGGAGGGACTTGTTTTGTTCTGATTCAAATGTGAATTTGATATCTGGGTCCAAACTATTCAGATGGTCAGTGAATTCATCCGCAAACGCCTTCTTCAGTTTGGTATGAGTGTCGTCCACATATCTAAACCACCATAAAGGTGGGTGGGGGGCAGTACTAATTGCTATGCGTTCTAGACGTTCCAGATACAGATTGCACACGATAGGGGACACAGGGGACCCCATCGCGGCCCCATGAATCTGTTGGTAAAAGATTCCATCATACACAAAGTAAGTACAGTTCAGATAGACTTCCAGTAAATCAACAATCTGTTTTGGGGTTAACTTGGTGCGCTCAGGTAAACTTTTGTCTTCTTCGAGTGGCGTGTTCCTGACGTCACTGCTGGAGATAGGGTCATTCTGTGAACAAGGCCGATGGAGTTGGCCGAAAATTTAGGGTAAGTCCCTATATTAATTCAGTGTTGGAAAGAAAGTTTAGCTATTCTATAATAAGTTGAAACATTTCTCTCACTCACTCACTCACTCACTCACTCACTCACTCACTCACTCACTCACTCCCATAGCTTGACACATCTAATTGTCTGTAAAACAATGGGTGCAAATTAAACTCGATGACCACTGCGACAACTGCAGAACAATGCTGGAGAAAGGCAGGAATACTGGTCCTTCTAATTTATCGAGTCAACCTGGCATCAGATTTATCAAAACATCGCCTTCCAGACAAATTCTTTAAAACTATGCTATTGCACAGCTTATTGCTGAAACACTGCATAAAAGTGAATGAACTTCACTATCTAAATAAATTAATGAAAAATTTAGTTTCTTTACTTCTGTATCCTGGCATAGTGTGTAGTGACTGTGATTTTATCACCTAGTCGGCGACAGGGTTACTCCATGATGACTGTCTGATAATCCGTCACTGTGTTGCCCGGATGTAGTTCTCGGGTCTGACAGCGTTTTAACCTCCCTAATTATGTCTATGAAAATACCTATGATTGCTTAAAAACATTGCAAATTGTAAACTGGTGTCATTGTCATTGATTTATTTTACAATTCCACTGGGAATAAACATGCAGTTGTCACACAAATCCTCATGTCAACTCAATTTCTTGACTTTGTTAAGTCTGTAAGGAGGGTCTGTATTGAGGATTCTGGCAACACTTTATGGTACATTCAGGAGGACCGGAAACTTTTAATTAAACGTAAGGCTTTAAAACAATGGGACTTACCCCGAATGTGGAGGATCTTGAAAGCTAGTGTTGAGAGTCTAGATTTTGACGTTCTTTCATACGTCATGGCGTCAAGATTACAAAGTGTGCGTTACTTTTATTTTCGTACTAGAACCCCTGGACAGAACGTAGAAAGCCAATTGACTGCCAAAAATTACTTAGTTACTTTTCCACAAGGCTTTAAAAATGGGACTCACCCGAATGTGGGGCATCTGGAAAGCTACTTTTTCAGTGTTGAGAGTCTGGATTTTGACGTTCTAACATACGTCATGACCTCAAAATCACAAAGTGTGAGTTACTTTTATCACTTGAATTGAATACTGTAACTAATGTTATTTCGCGGTAGCTGGAAAAGGGACTTTTCGCGGTGGATTTAAGTTCGCGGTAACACCATAGACTGCAGTCTAATACCATGATAGAAAAATGTTCGCGGTGGTTTTAAGTTCGCGGTGAAGTGGTCACCGCGAAAACCGCGAACATCAATCCACCGCGAACATTTCTGCATTTACAGTACTAGAACCCCTGGACAGAACGTGGAAAGTCATTTGACTTGCAAAACTTACTTGGTTATTTTTCCACAAGGCTTTAAAACAATGGGACTCACCCAGAATGTCTGGGATCTTGAAAGCTTGAAGATCTTAAAGTGCTGAAAGTCCTGATTTTGACGTTTTTTCATTCGTCATGGCGTCAAGATTGAAAAGTGTGCGTTACTTTTATCACTTGAATTTTACACTAGAACCCCTAGGCAGAACATTTGATCGCCAAAAAATTACTTAGTTACTTTCCACATGGCTATAACATGCCATAAGCTAGCTGTAAGCTGAACACGCTAAGACTCAAACTCAGAGAAGTACATACCTCTGTAGATCTATAGAGAAATCCGAAAAGACTGTACAGTTTGGCCTAGACTGTCCTTCCACGAGAAAAAAGCTAAAAAAGATTCCCCTTCGGGTAACCGCTAAGTGATCCCTACGATAGCCGCAAACCGACCCCATACGATGGAACTTCCAGAATCTTAAACAAAGTGTGCTTTACCTTTATCACTTTAAATTCATAGTAAAACACGTGGCGAGAACGCAGAAAGCAATTTAAGTGATAAAAGGTACTAAGGTATCACCCTATCCCTGAATTACGGCTAAGGTTAGCGGTTAGGTCACGACTAGAGCGCAACGATCAGGAATATCTCGACAAGGACGTATCCGATTGAACTGCAGTTTTCATCAATCAATAGCCTACAATAACACCTATCTAATGATATGAAGTTTGCCCGGCCGGAACTTGCCGCAAAAGTTTTAATCGTCACATTAAGGTATCACGCTACCCCTGAATTACGGCTAAGGCTAGCGGTTAGGTCACGACTAGAGTGAATACAATCAGGAATATCTCGACAAGGACATATCCGATTGAACTGCAGTTTTCATCAATCAATAGCCTACAATAACACCTATCTAATGATATGAAGTTTGCCCGGCCGGAACTTGCCGCAAAAGTTTTAATCGCGACATTAAGGTATCACCCTATTCCTGAATTACGACTAAAGCTAGCGATTAGGTCACGACTAGAGCGCATACGATCAGGAATATATTGACAAGGATGTATCCGATTGAACTGCGGTTTTCATCAATTAATAGCCTATAATAATACATATCTAATGATATAAAGTTCGCCCGGCCGGACTGACTGAAGCGGTGACTGAGCTGCGTTGCGGTAGCGAGTGAGCTGTGTCGCAGTAGCGAAGGAGTTTTGCCGCGGTATAGAAGGAGCTGTGTTAAGGTTTAAAGGAAAAGATTGGGGTTTTACTTCACTTGTGGATTTTCTTGTGTTTTGGGTGGAAGATGGTAAACCAGGTGTGAAATTGTCTGTCAGTATGCAAGAGGCACGTGCACGGCTTTAATCTATGTGGGGGCCCTTCTTCCTTCATTGATGGTCGTGGTGCAGCCAGTAAAGTACTAAAAATAGTCACTAAAGGAGTGTCGAGCATTGTCAATAGACCGCAAAATGCAGAGCTCTTGGGGACACAACCAGCCGTAGGTGGGCAAGTGCAGAATCCTGTAATGCATTATCAACCTTTGATGGCTCAACCTGTACAGCCTTACCAACAGTTAGCGCCACAGCAGATACCTTTGATGGCTCAACCTGTACAGCGCTAGCCTTACCAACAGTTAGCGCCACAGCAGATACCTTTGATGGCTCAACCTGTACAGCCTTACCAACAGTCAGCGCCACAGCAGATGCCTTTGATGGCTCAACCTGTACAGCCTTACCAACAGTTAGCGCCACAGCAGATGCCTTTGATGGCTCAACCTGTACAGCCTTACCAACGGTTAGCGCCACAGCAGATGCCTTTGATGGCTCAACCTGTACAGCCTTACCAACAGTTAGCGCCACAGCAGATGCCTTTGATGGCTCAACCTGTACAGCCTTGCCAACAGTTAGCGCCACAGCAGATGCCTTTGATGGCTCAACCTGTACAGCCTTGCCAACAGTTAGCGCCACAGCAGATGCCTTTGATGGCTCAACCTGTACAGCCTTACCAACAGTTAGCGCCACAGCAGATGCCTTTGATGGCTCAACCTGTACAGCCTTACCAACAGTCAGCGCCACAGCAGATGCCTTTGATGGCTCAACCTGTACAGCCTTACCAACAGTTAGCGCCACAGCAGATGCCTTTGATGGCGCAACCTGTACAGCCTTACCAACAGTTAGCGCCACAGCAGATGCCTTTGATGGCTCAACCTGTACAGCCTTGCCAACAGTTAGCGCCACAGCAGATGCCTTTGATGGCGCAACCTGTACAGCCTTACCAACAGTTAGCGCCACAGCAGATGCCTTTGATGGCGCAACCTGTACAGCCTTACCAACAGTTAGCGCCACAGCAGATGCCTTTGATGGCGCAACCTGTACAGCCTTACCAACAGTTAGCGCCACAGCAGATGCCTGTCCAGCAGCTGGCCTTGCAACCTTGGCAGATGCCGTACCAACAGTTGCCGTACCAGAACCCACAGTTGTGGGGCCAGGTTAACCCGTTCCAAAATCCAAATTTCCCCCCACTTTGGCAATCAAATGTTGGTTTGGGTGGCAGGGGCCGAGGTGGTAGGGGCCGTGGTCCCGCTCCCATCGATCAATGCAACCGCTGCAAAGGTTTTGGCCACTGGGCCAAAACTTGTACTGCGCCGTTTGGAAAGTAAGCAGTGTACATAGAAAATGTGATTTACTGCTAGTTAAATGATGGAAATGGACCGGACTGATAAACGATACGAACGAGTTTGTGTATTTGACTGCTTTGATCACGGAGAATGTTTGTGTCATGTTCTACCAACGAAAACAATGATGTGTATATGTGTATATTTGTCGAATTTGTATCAGAACTTGTTATAAGGTAAAAGTACATCGTTGTTATTGGAACCTCATTTGTATGTCGTAACAACCGATGATAGCCAAGGCTGGAAAAGTTGCTACTATTGAGATGTTTTTCTTCCGTGATGATGTTGAATTAAAACATGCAGCAAACAAGGTCTCATGAGTGTATGCCTACGTTTTACTTAAACCATGCAAAAAACAGGACGTTATCAAAAATAGTAGGAACAAGGGATCTTGGCCAGCATTTTAGAACTTCTAGTTTTGCGTTTATTTCAACTTAAATATAGTAATGAATGGCTGTTTAGTGTAAAAAAAAGTTTCTTGTATATATAGTTTTCCTGATTTTTATGGTGATAGAGGGCCTTACAACATTCCACATAAATTCAGGCTATCAGGGGTAAACCATATCTATGTGTAAAATTTCCTAAGCCAGTTTCCAGTTTAATTACACCCCAGGTATGCTAGAGGATAAAAAACATTTATCCCCCTTCGTTTCAGAATAGGTTTAGTTCACTTTAGAAGTGTCATAAGTAGGTCACTCTCTTTCTCCTTGTTTTTGTTTAACATTTGCAAGCCCGAAAGATAGGTTGGGACAGGAGATACGGTAAAGCTTGTTGAGTTGACATTTTCGTTAAAGTAAAATGTATGGAGAAAGCTCTGTACAAATGGTTCACACGAGTCACAAACAGATAGGAGACTCGGTAGTGTTAAATAAAGGTGACTTCTGTATACCGTTACTTTAGGGACATCACTCGATGTACCTAACCCAGTTTGGGCAAGATTACGTAACGAGATCGCTCTTATTCTGTTTATTTTGGGTAGTCTTAGCATGTTACAGGAGGATTCCGACCATTTTAATTTATAAAATTAGTATGAAACTTGCGTGTTGTAGGCGAGTTTCCATATAGTGGGTAGTGAATATGCATTCTTCATCAGAGGGAGGGTATGTGGGATGCATCTTAAAAAAGGAAATGAAAGGAACGTTAACACGTAGTGCATTCCACAATTCTTGGGTATCGGCCCCAGTTAAATTAATTACAATTGATAGAAAGTTTTACAACATCAAGGTAATCTAAGTAAGCCAAAGACCACGTCCAGTTACACAAGTCTTTAATAATAACTAAGCTAAAAGATAGTCAAGTTTGTCGTATAGTTGCTTACATTAATTTTAGAATCGGAATAGGAAATCATATAGATCATTTCTAATTTTCAGACGTTCCAAGCGGGGTCGGCAACCCAAGCTTTTGAGTTGCAATTCCCGGTTAAGCCGCTGGAGGACGCGCCATGAGCACGTGTCAGGAACTGAGACCTGGATTACAAGAGCCGGGAACAGCGCTGCCGTCGTATCGCCTCCGTTAGATTCAGTAGCACAAGGGAAGATTAAGGCGTCGGCAGACTCCCTTTTGTTCAGAGATCCGGATAAGTTTAGGGCAGGGGGTTTACACAGGCAGGCCTCTGAATGGAACAATCTTATGATGGATATAGAAAGCTGGTCGGAGGTGAAAGATTGGATAAATAATGGGGTAAACATGTTAGATTTCATCCAGCCATTTAAAGGAAAGTTTAAGGGTAAGTTTTATGACACCGCTTTTCCACCTCCGACCACTTTTCCTAACAACAAAAGTTGTATTCCTTTTGCTGAGTTTATTTCTAATACTATCCACAGCAGGATTGTAACAGGTGCAGTAGAGGTGTGGGAAGAGTGGGCTCAGTGTCTCCGTCATATATCGTGTCACCCCTTACAGTGGAGCCCAATAAACCCAGACTCTGTTTGGATTTGAGGTATTTGGATAAATGGATGAAGGACTGCCCGTTTACTCTTGACACAGTTATAGATGTCACCAGGTATCTAGAAAGAGGGCATTTTCAGACAGTGGTAGACGACAACAGTGGCTATGATCATCTATTTATAACAGAAACTAGCAAGCCATTAGTGGGTTTTCAATTGGGCGGATGGTATTTTGTGTCAGCACTCAGCAGTGATCAGTTTCGGCTGGAAATGTAGTCCGTTTGTCTATCAACAAGTTGGTCTTGTTGCAATGCACAAGATTAGGGCTATGGGAGTACCGTCAGCTCTGTATATAGATGACAGGCATGCGGGTCAGTTACAGCTTAAGATGGGTACCCAAATCAATATATGGTCATTCTACGAGTTGGCACAGGCGGCATGCTACATTTTGTGTTATATACTCTTGCGCTTAGTACATGGTACGCTGAGTACGTACAGGGCAACCTAACCTAGCTATACCACTCAGTGTATAGTGAACTAGACCTAGGTCAGGGCAACCTAGCCTATAGCCAGGGCAAAACGAAACCCTTTACGCTGATTTGTCAATATCGTAAACTCAGGATAGAGCGCCCTGCACTAGGGAGGCACAGAAAAGGTATAAAAGGAGGAGTGGTCCGATCTCTGTCATTCTTGAGAAAGACAAATTAAAGTCGAAACCGGTAGAATACCGTCGTCTCTGAGCTGTCATTTTCCCAAGCTACGAATGATGTATACTCTTGCGCTTAGGATATACTGTGAGATTTGCCAAATCTCAGCTAGATCCCACGGTAAAACCAGTCTTTCTAGGGATGATCATCAACTCATTAACCCTGTAATTTGGCTTGCCAGAGAAGAAGACTTTGCACAACTTAGGGAGAAAGTCCTGGATAATCACGAAGTCCCCGTGAAGGTCTTACAAAATCTAACGGGGAAAATCACATCTTTCATGTTGGCAGTCCCAGCAGCAAGGTTGTTCTGCCGGGAAATGTTTATAGAAATCAGCAATCGGAAAAGCTAGGTAGAATGGCAAAGATTACAGAAGGGGTACGAAGGGAGTTGTTATATTGGAGATTGTTGGACTCCTGGACAGGTGGTATGACTTGGAAGTCAGAGAAACATGAAGTCCTAGAGCTGTCGTCAGATGCCTCAGGGTTTAGATGGGCTGGAGTGGTACATGAGTCAGGCAATACGGTACTATGTGGGGATTATTGGCAAGAAGGGGAAGTAGACGAGCATATCTCAGTGAAAGAAACCGAAGCCCTAGGAAGGACCCCGATGTCTGTGCAACGAAGACAAAGTGAGAGACAAGCGTGTGGACGCCAGGGTAGATAATCAAACCCTAGTAAGGGCCTGGGAGAATCAGGGGGGAAGAGTAAGAAGATTAATGAGGCAATAGTTAGGCTTTGGGAAGTCACGTTACAGCTTAATATTGATGTGAATTTGCAGTACATTCCGTCACAGTTAAACGAGGCAGACAAACCGTCTAGAAAGCATCTGTTCACGGACGTGCAGTTACTGCCAGAACTGTGGCAAAAGATAGACGCGGAGTTTGGAGGCAAGGATGGTTTTGACACAGCAAAACGCGCTAGTAACAATTATTGTACCTGATTTTTACCCTAGGAAGTTCTGGTGGCCAGTTTTACTCAAGAACGCAGACAAAGAGGCCAGAGTAGCAATATCGGGACAACGGGTCTTCAGATACCCGACCCAGGGGCAGGGTTGGAGGTTGCTTCCAACAAAGTGGGACCTATGGGCCTTCCGCCACAACCCGTAGGTTTCACCGGAGCGGCAAGGCTGTGGGTACCAGCGGTAAACTGCATTAGTTGTAATTATCCAAATGATTTTGATTTTAATTTTTGTCCAAAATGTGGAGAGAAAAACAAAAAACAAGAGAGTACTGAAAGGAGACAGAGAATTCAAATAAATTACAAAGACATCGACACAAGATTCGAGGAAATTATGGGAGCGGGAGGCAGTTTGGCGTATGCTAAACAAAAACGGTCATTGACAGATCTTCTGAACAGATTTCTGGAGTCTCTGGTTCCACCGAAATCAATCCTTTCAGCCTCTCCGAATGACATTATAAAATTCCCAATCTTTAAGGACCAACAAGGTAAAACAAAAGTCCATAAAGTGAGTTGTGAGAGGAACCAAGGTACATGCACTTGCCAAACACGTCTAGCTTTTAACCCTCAAAGACCCGAGTGGGGTCCATTTGGACCCCGAGCGTAAATTTTGATGTACCATTTGAACATTTTTAATCTGAAGAAAAAAATCCTTCCATGACTTTGTCGATCAATATCTTCTACACCTTCTCCGAAGTTTTTACGAAGATTGGTTCAATACTATGGAAATTATTAAGAAAGTCCGTGTTCAGTCCGTCTGGGGTCCAAATGGACCCCAGCAGTTTTTAAAACAAATTTTTGAGACTAACTCCTTAACTACTTATCGTATGACCACCAAACTTTTAGAGGATACTAAACATGTAAAGTTAAATCCACATAGAAACTTCTGTGTCATTACCATAAAATATGACGACATTATGACGTCATTTAGATCATAAGGATTTTCACTAATGACGTCATGAAATTAGCATAAATTTTGAATCATGAAATCAACATTGAATTTCCTAGAATTTCTTTGTTGTTAGAAAACAAGTGTAGTTTATGAAGAAAACATTGTTTAAATTGAAATTGACAATTTTTGGGGAAAATATGCCTTTTCGAATTCCGTTGCCATGGCAACCGCAAAAAATGATAAACTTACTTTATTGACTAAAAATATTTGCTAACTATATTTTGTGATACATTACAAAGTTTCGTAGCTTTTGCGTTAGCCGTTCATGAGTTATGCGGCATAAAAGTTGCTGAAGGCCTCAAAATTCCCCTCTTTGGTACGAATAGGTTTAGTGCAAAACATGGTCGTTCCGATCTTTTGCATAAATTATGATGATGAGCTGGAATTAGCAACGCTTTAACATCTCAAAATATTCCTCTTACATTGACGAAGCAATGTATGTACAATGATCACTGATAAGAATTGGAACTGAGATTTTATGAACAAAACATTTTGGGGTCCGTTTGGACCCCACTCGGTCATTTTAGTCGCAAAAAAAGGTCGGGTGCTTGAGGGTTAAGACAGTGGACTCCTACGTCGGCCAATTAAGGGCAATCTTCACTGAAAATGGTAGAAGGGGGTGACTGGGACGATAGGTTGGGGCTGGGGAATCCGGCGGCGAGCCCAGCCGTCAAGAAATGCCTAAAAGCAGTAACTAAAGAACAGCTAGAACAGGGCTTAACCCCACAACAGGCGACACCAGTTTTCTTGCCAAAAATTGTGAAAGTTTGTAGTTACATCGAATCACAAATGAAGGCCGAGAAGTCTCCAACGAAACTTTTTATTTTGGCGAGGGATCAGGCAATTTTCAAGTCCTTATTTTTTGCTGGTGACAGGGTAGCAGACTTAATGAAATCCAGAACTGACGATATTGGAAGGTTGCCATCAGGGGGTTACTGTTCAACCATACTTGGGGGAAAACATTAAGAGATGGTAGGACAAACGTATTCGCCTTAGAGCCAACAAGGGACCCAGAATCTTGTCCGGTAGCGGCAGTCGATAAATATGTAGAGATCGCAAGATGGCTCTCTATAGATTTGAAGGGTGGCTTGTTATTTAGGTCAACGTCCAAAGAAGGGCTTGTGTTAGTAGAGGCTCCATCCACAGCTGCTTTGGAAAATGCTTTCAGGAGCTCGAGATATTTAGAAAGACTGGGTATATATGAAGGTGATACCTTACATGGTTGTAGGGCCGGATGTGCCATTTCAATGCACATGGCGGGTGCATCGGATGCGGATATCATGGGTCACGTAGGATGGTTCACAAGGAGAACAGCATCTTATTACATGAAGATAGCACAGGTAATGGAAGTAGGAAAAGCGTCCCAGAGTTTAGCTTCAAAGGAAGTGCAACAGGCAGTGGAAAGGTATACTGGAAACAACCAGTTACAGGGCATTGAGAAAGCATTTTACTAAAGGTCAAGATAAGCCTATACTACACCGAGCGTAAGGGTTACTGGGTATGGTGAAGAAGGAAGGAATGCGAAGGAGTTTATGAAAATATTGTATACCGAGAACCCCGGAATCGAATAAAATATGAGTGATAATAGCGTATGTGGTTGGCTCCTTATTTTGGTTTTGTGTTCGTGTGTCCCAGTTATTAGAGAAATAGAATACAACAGGAAAAGAGAGAGAAGGGAGACACAGGGCGAGAAGGAAGTTTGGGATAAGGGAATGGGATAAAATGAGGAATGGAAGATAGAAGTGGAGGATAAGGTGTACAATAATATAAGGCAGGTTTGAAAATGAGGTTGGGGGAAGAAATGAGATTGGGGGTTGTAGATTTTAGGAAGGAAGGAAAGGAATAGCGAAGAAGTAGAAAAGGTGGATAGGGGCGCGACGGAAGGGCACTGCCCCATAGCTTCATCCATAATGAAATTGAAATATCACTATATAAGGTAGGGTAGCCCACTCACAGATCAGTGCAGTGAACGGACTCATCCATACAGCCTGGTCGAGCGATGTGATCTGCTATAGAATAGGTATCTGGTGGGGAAGCACCGGGAAAGTCTGGATAATCAAAACACCCACCCTCCCACTCATCTCTCATAGGAGAGCGTTAAGCAGTATAGGGGGATCACTGCGTGACTTCAGGCACTGCCCCATAGCTTCATTTGGATGAGCCGATCATTGCGCAGGAAGAATAGGTAACTTTTGCAGTGTTGAGAGTCTGGATTTTGACTTTTATTCGTCATGGCGTCAAGATTACAAAGTGCGCGTTACTTTTACCACTTGAATTTCATACTAGAGACCCCTGGACAGAACGTAGAAAGCACTTTGACTGCCAAAAATTACGTATCATAGTTTTTTTCCACAAACCTTTAAAACAATCGTGAGGCAAACTGTCTATCAATAAGTTTATTACCTTCATTAAGTATTTTCACAGCATGGAAAAAAAATATCCCCGCGCTGTAACAAATTGTATTTACACACCAGAAATTGGAAACCACTGTACTCTTTTTAAATGCCACATGATTATTGCCACATGACAACTGTATTGTACATCCCGTATGTATTACCCGTATGTCTGTCTTTGTTTGGTATATAAATAAAGTTTAAAAACAAAACAATATGGTCAATTGTGCTACGAAGGGAATCTGTTTGGTGGAGTATCCAACTCCCACTGACGTTTTAAAATCCTATCTTCATGTATTCAAGGCTAACTGCCTCTGTAACTTTGACTGTCAAAACTTGGTACAAAAATGGACTGTAAAGTCCTCTCGACTTCACTCTTGTTATTTTCTTGGCCCGTTAAGCCCCAAAACGCCTGCCGATGTAGAGTATCCATTTTCTTATCGGCGAAACCCGGCCTATTTATTTTTCCGTTGTTTTCTTTTCTTTTTCAAAGAGGCACAATGAGAAAAAACGGGTTTGTACCGGTACGATGTACCGATTCAATTGCTGGTATATTATAATATGTGTGTTTAATCCTATGTTTAACCTTCCTGGCCACTTAGATTCATACTGAATGCAATCATTTGGCCATCTTTTTATTCGCGCGCTCGCATCAGTTTTTGCGTTCTTTTGATGGCATCCATATAATCAAATCAACATGGTCTTACGTGTATCGATTTTTTTTAAAGAGTGATACTTCGAAAACCCCCCATGTAACCCTCGGTGTGCTGCATACGTCATCATCCAGCCGCCACCGAATACCCTCTCCAGATGAAATATACACAAGCGCCGCCATAAAATAGTGCAGCCAAAAAGGGACCGTGCAATTGATATGCGGTTTCATTTGATGCTTTTGTTTGCTAATGACTATTAAATGGATTTTGTAGTAATTGTTAACGATGTAAGCTGTATGTAAGTGATTCATTTAAAGTTCAGCAGCATTCCAGATGTTTACGCGCATTGATACAAGAGAAGTGTTTTTGTACTGTGCAGAATCCACGCATTGCAGGGCGGCCATTGTGAGGTGAGGGTCGGTAGGTAACGTTTGTCTTCTTATTTTACTTCATTGTGCCTCAGAAGTATTTCTTGGTATCTTATAGTATAGCTGTTTTGGTGGTTAGTTAGTACATTGAAACTGAAAAAAAAATATTAACGGTGAGGAAAACTGGTTTTGCTGAGGGTAATGGCGGCCTTTTGTGGGGGAAATTTCTGTCCTTGAAAACTCAGGGAAAGGATAAAGTTTGTCTGAAATCCTCGACGATACCGGCGTATTTGAAGCACACAACCTTGTTTTTTTTGTTACAAAACGAGGTTGTTGACGATGTGTCAGTGATGTTTGTGTGTGAAGGTCCGTTTCTGTTACCTAGTCTTGTAGCTACAGAACAGGGGACCGGGGTGGCGTGGTCAGGTCACACGGGTTCTTTGTTCTCACAGGGTTTTATATGTAAACCGTCTGGAAAGGACAGAAAGTTAACTGAGGTGGGTATCCAAATTTGGAATTAAAAATTTAAAGGTGCTACCAAAATTTGTAATGTCCTCCAACTTGATTTTGAGATGTACTGTGCTATATTGTAATAGGAACTACGCTAGTAAGTCTAAAAGATTAGAATGGGTACGGGCATGTATTTTTATACATCATGCTCAGTGACAATTGTTTGAGAAATTATGTGTAATGTATTTAATTGTACGGTCTCGACTGCTGATGTTGTGCAATAATAATTAATATGAATATTTCTGTCCCACAGGTCCAGAGATGCCACATGGGTCTAGTGATCTTTTGAGGTGTTCATCACCAAGTGTGGAATCATCTTATATCTACTGCAGGATGCTGAGACAACACAACCTGTCCCTTGATGGGAACAACAGTAGCTGTTGCAAAGTTATCTTCTGTACACATCCAAATATAAACAGGTGACAGAGCAAAACTATTGACAATAGCAGGACATCCAGCTTACTCTGGTTCTGTTAGTCAGGTCTTAAGTATCACAGCTGTCCAGCCTCTCGGAAACCCAGACTTCGGGGACTGTGCCTCTGGTACAGTGGGGGCTTGTTCAGCTAAGTTAGATGGGTTTGCTGGATGTCAAGGCCACAAATAAAGTTTCGTTCCTTTTGCTCGTGTTCTGATGGTACTTCAGCCCTGCAGAAAATTGTGCAGAAAATACTGCAGATGTTAGTGTGAGACTCTATCCTACAGTGTGAGTAATACACAAACAGATTTTCTAAAATGATAATTTTCTTACCTTCATACTATCTTCTTGACTCGTTGGTCTATGCAGTATCTGTGTATCAGGTCTAAGAAGCCATTGGTAACTTTCTGTCCCACATGACTGCAGTGTGGTGGTAGACAGACACTGTACAGCTACATCAAATCACACAGGAAGACAATGTTATTTTCAATCAGTCAAACAAGAATACAAACAAGCAGTATATTTATAGAAACAACAAAAGCAAAATTGCTGAAAAGACGGTAAGTAGTCTTGATATTGTTAAAAGGAACATTCAAACTAACCTTGTATTGTTACTGTCCGGTGTGTAGTACGTAATATGGCAGGTCTGTGAGTCGTCCAGCAAATCAAAACGCCAGCCAAACTGTCTCCTGTTACCAGAGTCTTTTGCTACCTTATTCAAAGGTCATGATTCATTTTGCAATACCAGATGGGAGTTGCTCCTCAGTGCATACCAGAACAGTTCTCCCCTCAAATGCAGTCACCTCTACAATGTTTACAATGAAACAAATGTGCAACTGCGCGGTCGAAGTAGTGGTCTCTAGCCTCCTTCTCCTCACCCTGGAAGTAGCACCCAGGCACCGTACACAGGCGTACCTGTCGGGGACAATCCTGGAAGTGGCACCCAGGCACCGTGCACAGTCGTACCTGTCGGGGACAATCCTGGAAGTGGCACCCAGGCACCATGCACAGGCGTACCTGGCGGGGACAGTCCTGGAAGTGGCACCCAGGCACCGTGCACAGTCGTACCTGTCGGGGACAATCCTGGAAGTGGCACCCAGGCACCATGCACAGCCGTACCTGGCGGGGACAGTCCTGGAAGTGGCACCCAGGCACCATGCACAGCCGTACCTGGCGGGGACAGTCCTGGAAGTGGCACCCAGGCACCGTGCACAGGCGTACCTGGCGGGGACAGTCCTGGAAGTGGCACCCAGGCACCGTGCACAGTCGTACCTGGCGGGGACAGTCCTGGAAGTGGCACCCAGGCACCATGCACAGCCGTACCTGGCGGGGACAGTCCTGGAAGTGGCACCCAGGCACCATGCACAGCCGTACCTGGCGGGGACAGTCCTGGAAGTGGCACCCAGGCACCATGCACAGCCGTACCTGGCGGGGACAGTCCTGGAAGTGGCACCCAGGCACCGTGCACAGGCGTACCTGGCGGGGACAGTCCTGGAAGTGGCACCCAGGCACCGTGCACAAGCGTACCTGGCGGGAACAGTCCTGCGCCCATGCAGCATGCCGGAGCCTCTAATGAGCCAAACAAATATGTTCGTGTGTTAATGACAGCAAATGACAAGGAAAACGAATTGAATTGGTTTGTTTCAAGAAAAATGATGTGGAAATGAGTTGACCAACGGGTATGTGGTACCTCGTAATGTGCCTGTCACATCCTAAGGGGCAAGGCGTGTCTTAGGCGTGATAAAATTCTTAAATGAATCACCATGTTTGCTTTGGTGACAACATCACCACAAGCACAGACCTGCAACCTGAAACCACAGATGGTCTCGTGCTCGGTAATGTTCCTCCTCGCGACAGTTTCAGTACATCCCACGTTTCGGCATCAGACCTGCATGGTTATTGGATATTCAACATGTCCAGTTTTCTCTCTATTGCAATCAGACACTCCTTCATAATAGTCTGGAATGAATTTTGAGCCTGATAAATCTCAGTACTAAGTAAGCGCAGCGCATTATTTACTTAACTTGACACAATGATCATCATTATCTTTCTGTATTGCTATTTGGATGAACTAAAACTCGTGTTTTGCAGCTACACAAGGTTATCAAACCTAATAAATTGCCCATGCTACATACATCTTGCTGTCATTACTGTAATTTCAGTGAAGAAGAAGAAAACAAGGCACAGGTCTTCATAATGTTGTACAATACATGATGTACATAGCTTTTACCCCAACTCTACACTCCCCCAGGCCTGTAGCCTCAGCTGTTTCCTTCAGCAAGTCATAGTTGTCTTCTTGGTCTGCATGCCTCATGCCCAGAACTGTTCCATAGTGTCCCTGTATGGGGTCATGTCCATCCTTTTACTGATAAGGAAGGCATAAACATATTAGTACATATCTAATTTAAGAATTTATGCTATCGACCCTCTAGCAGCTGTGGCTCTTCGGCGTCGTCCGGCGGGTCGCTGTGCTGGAGCTGAAATGCTGGACATGCTTGCCCACCAGTTGGTAGGGCAAGGCGAAGTCGCCCTTACACACCTCCTCAAGGTTCAGTGTGCACAGATGCTGCTGTTACTCAGCCACTATAATATCAATCATTTGACAATCTGTAAATATCACAAGCAACACGTAAAAGCCATATTCACCGGCATATATATGTCACTGACACATGGCATTGTAAAAAAAAAATACCACTGTTCAGTTCTAGAGTAAGGCATATACTAAATATTTCATGAACACTTCTGTTCCTAACACATGGCACATACCTGCCCAGTTGCTCATCATCACGGGCCTCTTCATGAATCTTCATCACTGCTTCCACCTGGTGGCATACCGCTTTAAGGTGACTGATAAGGCGGCTTGTGGCTCTTCAACCACGCACAGCATGTCGGCGGGCTTGATCCATGGGTCGTCTTTCCCTTGGTGGCCATTTAAACTTCTGTCCCGCTTGTTGCATGAATCGGACACAGTACTCTCCATCATCGTCTACATCCTCAACAACTCCGACGTACCAATTGGAGTCTTAGACTGCTGCCACATAGTCATTTGGATAGTCACAGTTGCCTCCGATCAACAGTTTGGAAGCAAACAACTTTGTGTGCTATTTAGCTTGATGTACCAAACATGTGTCAGATTATCTTTATAATACAATTGATTGCAGGATTGTGTGGAATTTTCTCAACCCGACCATTTTGCATTGCCAACCAAGTGTAGATTGCATCTATGTGTTCTTCTTTAAGAACAGCAAAATATTGACATTATTTAGGTCAAGGCATGCTCTGTCCGCCTTCACTATGTCCCCAGCAGTGCTGAACACCCGCTCACTGGGGACACTTGTGCCTGGGACAATCAGGTACTTGCGTGCATGCCTGGTCATCAGGGGAGCTCATCTTGCTTTCCCTTGAAGAAGGCTACAATATCTTCTTTAGACCTGTTGAGTTGAGTGGGATGTCCATCTTATCTAGCGTTGCATCTCCTGAATAATTCTTTTGCTGATAAATTGCTGTACTTGCAACTGTTAATCTTAATCGCCGTTATCTCTGTCACTCATGCCGTCTGTCAAGTCATCACAAATCTGATCTGGCTGCATACCTAAAGATTGTTTCCCCTTTATATTTGCCCTGACTGAGGCTGGAATAGGCTCTTATAGAATGTCGGTCACTTTTACCACCTTTGACGTAAGGTCTGATTGTACTAGCATTTTCGCTGGACACAATAAGCCTGTCTCAACCTGGCCCTTTTTGTGTTTTTTTAGTTGTTTTCCTAGAGGGCTGTGCATGTGCAACATTAGAGTTTTCGCTTCCATCAAATTGGCAGACATAGTAAGAATACAGAATTTGATTAGATTACAATGTAGTAACATTATTACCATGACACCTGTACAATTTAAAAAAAAACATTCCCCACGTATGCGGCATCTGGAATGTGCACAAGTAAGCTGAGGTAAGCATCTGTCGTTGTGCCATTTAACGACTCGAGAAAACATTTCATTGCTGCTTTGTATCCTTCCTCACAGTCCGTGCTTAAGACCATTACCCGAATCTTGGCACTGCTGTCCCTTCACGATACATTTTGTGCACGCTCTGATGCTCGGATAGATACTTGTGTGTCCAATGACAAAACACTAGTCGCAAACATGACCGATTTCAAGACACCGATTGCAATGGTTTACACAGTCTGGTACGTTCTCCACGACCAAGTCATTAACTGACGCCAAGCGTAAACAACCCGAGCAGCATTGTGTTGTCTTAACTCTTTCTTCAAGCATGTTTTGTCCTACCGTCCCTTTTTATGACATGTAAGCGACAGCAACAGGCATCGACCGACAAGTTCTCATCCAATGGGTAAAGCAGCATTACATGGGCGTCTGACACACCTCGATGTTTGCGTCGTCTGCGTCGTTGACATATTGGTTTTTGACAGTGGGTCGAATTGTATAGATGGCTTTAACGCTGTACCATCCCATTGAGTACTTATCTTCCACTCGGTTTCCTTTTGCCTGCTCAGGGAAGTTCTCCCATCAGGGAATGAATCCCTTGCCAACTCGCACGTCCCACTCTTACTTCACCAAGTCATTATTTAAAGCCTGCACCATTGTGTCATGTTCCTTCACTGCATTGTCACCCGCATCATAACTTCATAACCGAACAGAAGACAACTGCGGAAACTGGGGCATAAAGACATTAGTGGGCGGGATAGTTGTTGGCCCTCTTACAACACTACCAGAAATGGTTGACGATGTCTCGAGTCCACGGCAGGAGGTCTGTGCCGCCCTTCTCCTCTCCAGCCTATTGGAAATAAGAATACAATTTCAACAGTTCTGACTTGTTTCAAGGGTCTTAGCCCTTGGAAGAGCCAGTTGCTCATATTTCCTGCAATGTCCAATAAGGATCATGTGACTGACTTCTGTGTGTATACGTATATCTGCCTCCATGCTATTATTCTTGCAAGACATATGGAAAAGACTATAGACGACATCAATGTTCATTATTACCCAATCTGTTAAAATAAATGCATGATATTACATTACACTGATGCTGTGTACTTACTTTCACTAGTTTCTTTGCCAGGTTTTTGGCCCCGTGCCAGACATCCAGGGAATGGAAGATACCTCTTTTACCGTACACCCCTTTGTCAGTCCCTATTTTCAGGAAATAGAAGTTAACAGTTATGCATAGATACAAGACAACAACCGCTGAAATACAGGCAATCTACAATGCAGAGACTGAGTGCTGAGCAACATTACATCAAATACAGTGGATTTATCCTCCTTCACTGTCAATTCAGTCACCCTGACAAATCCTAAATTGTCTCAGCAGTTTTTGGTAACATGCACACAACAAATTTGTCTACCATGTAATAAAGGATGAACCACCAAGTATGAAGTAATCGCACTGAGGTTTGCTCATGTCCAACAGGGCTGACAAGTAACAGACATGTATTTGTTTTCAGTCATTTTAGAAAGAGTTATACAGTCAATGTATGTGATAAGATAAACTCTTGATGTTCACCTATTGAACGGCTTGACCCTGCAGATATTTTCTACCGCAGGTGCCACGGTTGAAGGTCGCTCCCTATTTTCTTCTACACCGTCATCTTCCATATCTTCACTCGTGTCATCTATAATAATGACGCTGTCGTGGTCACTGTCATGATCGTTATTCTGATGCTCTTCCGGAGTAGGGGGCAAATGCATGAGGTTGGTGGAAGCCAGGTTGTCGGTAGTCAGGAATCTTGAGGGCTAGATGGCGGGATTACAGTGACGCTGTCATTGTCCCCCACGTCATCGCCATCGTCGTCCCAAAAGTTGGCGTCACTAATCTGGTCGCTGTCGTGGCTGTAGGGGGCAGAAGCCAGAAATTCTTGCCACACGGAATTGATGGAAGACATGGAATCGTGAGGGCTTGATGGCGGGAGTTCAGATCCGCTCTCAATGCCCCCCACCTGGCCTTCACTGCCCCCCACCTGGTCATCGACTTCTTCGGTGTCTTGGGGACCACTCTGGTCCTGACTTCCAGCCCACTCTCCGAGTCTTCGTCGCCCTCATATTGGCTTTCTTGGGGGGCTCTCTTG
>NC_049984.1:21561850-21690143 GCF_000003815.2 Branchiostoma floridae | reverse complement strand
GTATACTCGCCATTTTCGGATAACTCTCGTTCTGTATTTATGAGTATGGTCAACAATGTGTCTGTAAACTGCCTTATGCATGCGAACACATTGTCCTGATGGTCGCTTGCGTCTTGGCTGTAGGAAAAAGGGAACAACACTTATTAATGTAGGGGATTTGTATATCAGAATACAGCAGGGAATTACTTCAGATACAGGAAAGATATGTGTTTATAGCTGGCCAATAGTAGATAATGGAAAACTGGCGCATTTTGTCGTACATGTGGCCAGCAAAGGGATCTGTAGACGGTGGATGTTTAAGAAAGAAAGTTAGTTCGGCCCATAATATCATAAACTGCTCATAGCACGCACTTGAATTACCTCGAGATACATTGGTATTTCGAATAAATCAAATTTTAAAAGAAAATCATCAAAAATAATTCAAAACGTCAATCACTCAATCCATCGTGGTTCCATGTATGAAACAACTTTTAGTTTTTATTCTTATCACTACCTTCCGTAATTTGCTGCTTGAAAGCCGACCACAAAGTAAATGATAATATTGATATGAAAGTTCAGAAGTATACCCCAACCCCACCATGAGCGCATCCAGAATGGACGTTACAGTGTTATGCTTCTTAGCCGATGATCCAAGACAAATGTCAACAATATAGAAAATATCTGCGAGATGATAGGCGTAAATGTCTTACCATACATTCCGCCCAATAGTTGACTGTAGTCCTGGTTGACCAGGATAGAACCCACTGTGAACGACAAATTTACTGCTTAAAACGTTAAACAGTGACATACCACAAAGTGCCGTCGGAATTTTAACCTTGAAACTAATAACAATGACTATGACAACAACAAAAACAAATTATTTGTCTGATCCCCCCCTGAGCCTTCAAACATTACGATAATCTAAAACTGTTATAGCACCTTTGGAAAATTAGTCTTCGGAATTGGTTGGGCTTGAAGAGGTCGTCAGACTTGTTTTGAGTGCGATTGGAATACGTTTGGAAAAGGCTTGAAAGTATGAAATGTGTTTGGGAAAGGCCTAGAAATACACTAGTGTGGAAAAGGAGAACTGGCTTTGATCTGTGTGTAATGTTTGAAATTTGTTGAATGGGAAACTTGCAGCTCTTATCTGGTGTCTTCGTCACCACGACGTCTGTAAACATAAGGAAATTTCATATTAGCACAGTCTTAATGGAATAAGATAAATCTCCAGGCCTAAGTTTCCTGGGGATGATCTCCAGGCCCAAGTTTCCTAGGATTAGTCTCCAGGCCCTTGTCTGGTCTCCGTCTTTCTTCTGCACTGGGTTCCTTCTGTTCCAAATTCCAGCCGCCCCCGGGCTGGCCCTAGCTTACTCTCCCGCGGGGCACTAGTGGCGGGAACTAACTTATGCTAATCTAAAACTAAAGGCGGCAAATTCAAACTGTAAGTTGGCGCTTACAAGCGTTGTATGGATTCTGCAAGGAATTCAGAAGAAGCTTCCACATTGTGGGAGAAAATGATGTTCACTAATCGCTGGAGTCACTTAGGTCTGAAAGCTCGGATTCCATCCTTCTCTTCAAAGACTTTGTCCTCTTCCTGGGACCAGTATTGAGGTAGAAAGCATCACTGGATTTGTTCCAGACGTCTTGGTGTTTCGACGCTTTCTTGATTCCCTTCCCTTTTCCTGGAACCTTGCAAACATGTATGTATATATAAACGTTATATAGTATATAAATACAATAAAACTCGGATGATAAAAGTGCCAAATGGTGCTATCTGAAGAGGCCACCAAATTCCATTCTGATATTAAATTTAAATCTATCTGGTGTAACGTTATTTGCAGCCAGTGCCATAGGTAGGTGATTTGTGGGTAACAGTTGGTCACGTTGCAGGAGTAGGGGTAAATGTCAGTGGGTGTAATATGTGTTTTAAGCCGTACCGAGGTTGTACTGAGTAAACAGACTGGCATTTTACATGAATGTTTACAAGCAGCACAGATGCGTGAGGTACAAGAAATTACTATTCTGTTGTCGGGTCAATACTGTAGTTGTTAGCATTTAGATGTTACGGACCTGCTCATAGTCAACTTGGACAGTTGATATAGTGTTCGCGGCTGTGATGGTTGAAGCCGTTTCTGTCTTCCCAGCCAACCTGTTGATGCCAAAATAGTGGCCATACAAGACTGAAATACATTATCTACACAGAAGTTGACCTTCTTCACAGGCTTGAGCTGTCCAGAGTTCGTTGGGAGGGGGGCGTTGTACATCTTCCAATGTTTTTCCTCCAAGCAGATGTTGGGCCGAAGGTAGTACAGGTATAGTGATCGTAATTTCTTAGGGCGCCTTCCCCTCGCGTTGGCGGAAGGGCGCGGTACCTGTAGTACGGCCCATCTTGTCAAGGATAAATTTGAATGCATTGAGTTGATCACCTGGCTTGGTACCTCTAGAACCCCAAATCTTTCAGTTCGTTGTTTTGCTGTACAAGCTCGGAACCCAACCACCTTCTTACCATCTCTACTTGTGCCATCGCTGTGAAGGGTTGCTATACTTGCTTCATCCAGGGAATCATCATAAAGAACTGGTTGTGATGCTACACACTACCTCTTTAGTCATGACACTACATCAAGCATCCCCATAGGAGTACTACTTAAAGAGTAGAAGCTGCCCCTGCTCCACAAGCTAATTCTGGGATGAAGCAGTGCTACTAGCTCCAGCAGTGCTACTAGCTCCACCCTGCTCTCTCCCCAGGTTGGTTGGTGGGGTACCACGGGATCCACTGGACAAACGCCGCTGCCCCAGGGTGGGTGGTGGTGTAGAACGAGCACACTGTTGAACCTGGGTGGGGGGTTCGGCTGGTTCGGGTTTGTAAAACAACAAAATAGTAAAATAGTAACAACAATCATATTTCGAACTGCCATTTTAACAACCTGACGGGCCTGTCTGCCATTCATTTGTGATCTCGTTGAACGACATTTTGTCGAGGTAACGAATAGATACCCCGCCACGATTTCTGTCACTGATGTAGTATGATATCAAGTTTGATGAAATAATGTTTACTTGAAGTGCACTGGAACAACCAATTCTACATATATCAGGACTCAAATGTTTCTTACTTTCTATGCTATACGCTGGGCCTTCTTCCCGTCTGTATTTGCCCTCTTTAGGTCCTTCTTCCGTTCCACCAACGCCTTCTCTACATTTCTAACCGTACCAGGCGGGATTGGTATCTTCATCCTTCTGAACTGTTCTACTGTCCAGTGCTTGAACTCTCGTCCGAAGGGTTGGGAGCCTGCTCCCAAGACACACAACTTTGCAGAAGGCTCAAACAAGTAATATCTCTACGATGTAATGCTAGCGGCTCAAGAATACAACTTTGGAACGAATGTGATGCTCCGGGCAGATTTGAGTTGACCCAGCTCAGGATGGATTATCTCGTGCGCCTGGTTTGCCCGACGTGGCGTTTCTATCTCATACATGAGACTGTGTAATTCACAGGAGATCAACGCCTTTGAACTGTACGGCTGGCCCCTGCATGCCACAGATCAGCTTCTCACTTTTTGTTTTGTTCTCACACTTGTCGCACGTGCGTGTTTTGGGGGGATGGAAGTTGCATGTCCGCTTCTTCATTTCCGTGGTATTTTCCCAATGCGAGCAACATGTCTTTCATTGCGTCAGGATCTTTACCTGCTTGTACAGCGCAACAGAAGAAATTTATCCTTCCCTGCCGGTTAGACGCATCTGCGAAGCAGCCGCGTGCTTTCCCGTGAGACTTGCCCTCGCAGACACACTTCTTTGTTGCAAGAAAACTAGCAACCTTTGACAGAGGTTTTTGATTCTCAAACGAGTAGCTACGCCTCCTATAGATTGAATTAGTTCGTTGTATGTGCGAAGTTTGTCTTTTGCCGAAAAGTCGTTGCCGTGTTTTTAAAGGATTTCTTGTAGAATGCATCGTTCAATATCAGATAGGCTGCCGTATGTCGGTTTGTCAGGACTCTGTTCAATCACTTGCAAACGTGTTTGTTTGGACCTGCGGTTGATGTATGTGTATAGGTTTGGGTCCCTAATTTCTCCGGCCTGGGTAATACATATACGAGGTATGCCTTGGTAATACCTATACGAGGCATGCGATTTAGTGGACACGCAGGCAACTTCATAATTAATGCTGTCATCCTCCTGATGATAAAGAATTATCTATAGATGAATCAGGCTGACTGACAGTGATCTAATCATCATCCTCATTCCCATAATAGATGATGTATTCGTCATCATCATTATTTCTTCAACTTAGAACTCAAGGGTGAAATTAAAAGCCATAAAATTATGTGGATTCCATACCCGGACTCAGTGACTCCATACGCCAGGCGTCATGTCTTTGAGCAAACACCATAGCTTCCGGTGCCGCTTTCATTGCGCCTCTCCGCATGGTCCATCGCTGTTCTGATGAACTTCCCTTGCTCATCTGTTTTGCGCCCAGAACAGCATACGGGAGTCATAAATGCGGATCTGCCCCATTCTGTAACAGCAGTCCCTTCCACAGTGGCAGTCGGTGTAAAACGATTCTGTGATGGACTTTTGGCTGCACATCTTTGACTTGTTCTTGCCAACTCCTTTTTCCTTGCGACGCCACTCCAGCCTGGCCCCCTGAACAGCCGCATGAACCAGGTGGGGAACTCATCTGACATAGTTTCCAGCCAGACTGCATAGTCAGGAGATGTGCTGATCTAAGTAAAATCAGAAGTGCAAATCAACATAACATCCAATTTAAAGACCAACATGCAACATTATCCATTTGTTTGATGCTTTTAAATTGAGATCATAGCTACACTATGATACACTCACTGTGACTTATGTTCATTTTACAAAGAAATACTATTTGATGTGCCAATAAGAACAAGGTAAAATCCAATATAAACATTTGGGACGATAGCAAAAAAAAACCCAGAACAGACATAGGTGTGATGTGTGCAAATTCTCACCCAAATAATCCTAACAACATGCAACAGGGGTAACTAAACTTCGTCTTAGTATAATATGTATATACTAACCTGGTAAACATTCGTGGCATTGTAGAACCCTAGCTTGTACTGTATCAGGCCGAATGGCATTCTGTCCAGCTGTAGAAGGGGAATGCTGGTTCCTGGCCTCATACTGGGCGTCATCATGAATTTTATGTTTGTCTTCAGTGCCTTTACCAATTGGAAATGGTGTCCCTCCCAACAAAAGTGAAGTTTTTATATATAGGAAAGAACCCATTTTTAAGTACAGGTCTACGCTCTGAAAGCCCTAATTCTTTCTCAATGCTAACCCCAGCCACAGTATGCATCTTACAACTATCCTAGCTAGTACACTGGCATTTTTCCGACTCACTTCTTGGTAAAGCTGCAAACATGTTGTACTCGGGCCAAAAGGAATGTTGTAACTCTTATCCATTACAACAAATAAAGGCATTGGATGAGTTTCTGCAATACTCTGCTCATCATAACCACGTAGGCTATGGCTTCGAGGACATGACTGCATATCGAGCAATATTTTAAGTTTCTCGTTTTGACCTGAAGTATTGCGATATTAAGGCACACGTTTCACATGAAATGTCTATCCGTACTCTTTCAAACGAAATCGAAACGCGGGGGCTCAGAGTCCATATCTCTGTCCGAACCATCCTCTCCTTACCAGAACGCTGGCGCTTTAACATGTTAGCGGCAGCGGACTGGGCGTGCCCTCCGCTGTCCATGGCTTCCCCTACCCCAGGACACATCCTGTTCCTCCAACTGCCCACCCGCCTCGGCGTGCTCACTTTCAGACATCAGTAACGCATCCACCGACTGTTCCATATCCATGGCAATGAGCTCCAGCACCTCAGCCAGGCGCAGAGGGATGTTTATCTCAATGAGACTGTCTCCCATCTCGGCCATCAGATGCTCCCATGCCATTTCGCTTGGAACTTGGCTACAATCAGGTCGCCAAATACTTTCGACGTTGAAAAGGCACACTAGTACAGGTATTCAGTGATGGAATTGTCTGGTAGGATGCCTTGTGGACCAACAAGGTTTCATGTATTGTCACTCATGAACAGTTCATTTCTTAGTGCATGCAAGTTGGACCCAAGGTGTACGGCATCTCCATCCAACCACTTCCTTTATCTAGTTACTCTTGGTTTTTGTACGATGACCTGTCTCTAGCACTTTTCTGGTGCATGTCTTGTAGGCAGCCAGCACCTTCCTCATGCCACTGCTCATGCTGGAATGAAAGTAGCATATGGCATCCCTCAGTGCCGGTGATGCCTGGTTTCGCAGTGTATTCTCGTGTATTCATAACGGTGAGACGGCCTTGCAAATTGATTGCTAGTTATACAAATGCCGAGAAGAGGTTTTTAAACCGGCGAATGTGAGCCGGGTCATGCAAGCGAGAAATAGAATCAGCGATTGTGTTCAGGCGCTAGGCAGTCTCTGACGTAACGGGCTGTAATGCGGAAATTATATGCTGCAGGAATTATATGCTGCAGAAAGCCAAAACAAATGATGCAACTCCATGTTGTCCAGAGGACAATTAACACCTAGTGGGTGCGGTTCATTGAGCCGGTCCGAGATGGGCGGAGTCAACGGGTTAGTCTGGTGTCCGGCCGCTGGCGGTGCGTCTACCTGTTGGCAGTTGCGGCATCATGTGCCCCTCCTCGTTACATGTATAGCAGATAGGCTTACCGTCCGCCGTGAAGCCGCACCGGGCGTTCCGGCCGGAGGAGAGCGGTACCCGTTATTGCTTCTATCCGATTGGCCTCGCGGATTCCGCCCACCTGACTGGTGGGGCCCGGCATGGGTGGGTTTGAGGTTGGCCCGACCTCTCAAACTCTCTATCTCGCTACACAACGTACCCGCTACCCTGGATGGTTCTGTTCTAATAGCCAATGTTTTTCCCGCCGGAGTTCTTCTACCTGTCGCATCAGGGAGACGGCGTCTGGGGAGGCGACCCCGAATGCTTGACTCTGAAGGTTGCATGGCCCAATAATGTTGCCAAGAAGTCTCAGTAATTAAACTCATTCGGGAAAACAACCTTTCAAACCCCCATGTTGATAGCTGACTCCATGTGTGTCAATATAAACTACATTCCTGGTTTTTTTACACATTTTACACAGGTAAAATTGAAAGGCAGCCTGAGTAGGGATCACACTGATATATGCCCAGAGTTGCTTTACCAGTTGTATCAATCGGCTGGCCATTGTAATGTTCGACAATCGAGGTGTAATCCACATGTCGAATATGTCGCTTTGTTTCGAATCCAATGTATCTGAGTAGGTTTGGGGACTTGTTTTCCTTATTGGTGGTCGTCCTTATTGGTTTGTTAAAAAAGATGATCTTAAAGTCTCTCAAACTTAGAATTTATGATGTGTCATTATGCAAAATGGAGAGCTAAAATATCAATAGAAGAATTTAAATGAAATGAATCGAAAAGTTCCTTAAAGTCGCCTGTGACCTCGTTTCGCATAGTACGCCGAAAATGTTCGATCCATTATGGACGGATGTTCCTTTTTTGTGAGCGCTGTGTCCTTCGCCACTTAGCCTAACCATATATCGCTCAACCTCGTTTTTCTCCGAGCCCTTATCCGTGCGTATCCTGCTCGGGAGTCCGTTTTATACAGCACCTCTGAGGAACATCCTCAGGGTTTGAGCACCCGTGTTATATCCAGATGCTCCAAGGTAGACGCAGTTCCTGCTGTAGCCGTCAACTGCACCTTGAACTGAAATCTTCCATTGGCTTTGGTACACGCTAGAGAAAGATTAGAATCAAAACCATCAAGGCCGTCTTTGTGTTGTGCTTGGCCATCATCTTCTTGTCGATAGTCCGGGCACAGCCTTCGTGAGAGCCGGGCCTGGATAGCAGCCCTTGCTCCAGCAAGGTCTCCGGGTCCTCCCCGGTGAATGCCCCTGTCCTGCCGAAGATCTCACTGCCATTGCAGAACGAAAGATGCTTGTCTTCAAAGCGGGCCAGCTGATCCTCCGGAGGTGGAGGGTCGGACCTCCGCACCTCCTTAAGAAGCTGGAAGATGCTGCGGCCTACAAGAGGGGATGACATGTCCACCGTTCTGTTGGGCGTGCAAAACCCGAGTGGGGACATAATGGTGTGTTCTGTACCTTCCTCGTGCAAATCATCTCAGGATAAGCCTCTAGGTCTGGTCTGTCATTGGGGCGAGCAGGGCTGATGCACGTTCAGCGGGTTGTGCCTATAGCTTTCTCTGAAATACCTCCCCGCATAATATGGATAATTAAGTGCGCCTACCAACACTTGCGGTAAAGAGTTAACAGACTTTGATATAACGATAAAGCAGAATGTGACCGATATGTATACGGTACATACCATTGACTTCCTCGGCAATAGAAGCTGCGGATGTTGCTTGTGGTCCGTGTGGACCAGACATCTCTTCCAGAGTATCTATGGCAGCACGTATGATCCAGGGGGGGCAGGAGGGGTCCGCGCAAAGCGTAACGGGTAATTAGGCCCAGCGGTTCATTCGAACTGTGACCATTGCAGAGGACGGACGTCCCCGGAGCTTCGTAAACAAGCCAAAAATGGCTGCCTCCGGAGGATATCGTGTTCTTCTAGTGCTGTTTCAGGCCACCAGCAGCCATTTTCCGGTCATCTTCGTGTCCCCACAAAACACAAGGTATGTGTAGACTTTGTTAACAGTGTAATTCATTTGCAATGGGTAACGTTAACGGCAGTACCCCGACGGAAATAAAAGAGCCACCGCGCGCTCCCAAACCAACAGTGGTCGGAAGCTACATGACATACTGCAGATGATATGGGGAATCCTACTACAAGCAACTACTGTTAGGTGCACATGTGTGGGGGGCGTAACGATATACTGTAGTTCTTTTCGTTGCAACTAGTATGTGTCGGTGAATGTGCATAATTTTTCGCTCGGCAGCTAAGGGGGAGGGGGGCGATATATGTCCCCGGGTCATAGACTTGTGGGTTGTTGTTCAATTTTGTATCGGCACACAAACATAGAAAGTGCTCACAGTACAATTCGAAATTACGATAAGAATTCGTAACTACAGTTGTGTAATTTTGTGCGATTGTGTCACTATTGTGGATATCAGTTCGAGTAGTTCACGTTGTCATTTGAATTGATATTAATATAAACTTACCTTGAAACCGGCTACACATGGAATGCCCATTTTAAAACCGTTTTTGTTTTATGATCCACAGAATGTACATTACTTCTACCAGTCCTTGCTTCATCTACAGAGTTATCAGTATCACCAAAGATGCTGTTGAAGTCTCATGTTTGCTACACAAGGGTAAATGGCATGCATTGTATTTGTCAAAGAATTATTTTTTTAAGCAATCAACATAGATGTGAACATCAAGAGTTTATTTCATCACATACATTCACTGAATAAGTCTTTCTGAAATAACTGATAAAACAGATACATGTATGTTACTTGGCCCTGCTGGGCATGAGCAAACCTATCTAAGCATGTGCTTACTTCATACTTGGTGGTACATGTATATCCTTTATTACATTGTACTTTTTGTAGACAAGTATGTTGTGTGCATGTTACCAAAGACTGCTGAAACAATTTAGGATTTTTCGGGTTGACTGAATTGACAGTGAAGGAGGATTAATCCACTGTATTATGTACCATTTGATGTAATGTTGCACAGCACTCAGTCTCTGCATTGAAGATTACCTGTATTTTAAATGTTGTTGTCTTGTATCTATGCAGAACTGAGTAGATGGTGTCATTGCTTGGAAATGAATATGTATAATAGTCTTTAATGTCCACATGTTGCCCTTAGGTTCTAATACTCATTCCAAGCATAGATATTAAGTACACGAATGAACAATTGTCCAGTATTGTACATACCTGTGTGATTTGCCCTGAAGTAAGTTGTGATCATGTGTGTGTTCTATGAACTTTGGTATAGTCAAGTCAGGTTATTATACGCTTCTTCAAGGATTGTTGTGTAGAGGTTCTAATGGACTTTGGCTGTACAGAATGTAGCTTCAGGAAGACTGTAGCTGTAGATTGCATACAGATCATATGTATATTTTGTCTATTGTTCACATTCATCGAGTGATACAGGTTTGCCAAAAGTCCATTTCTTACAACAGTTCACCATTATGTGTTCCTGTATGCCTTGATCACATTGTGAAATAGACAGCAGTTTTGTGATGGGAGTATATAGCTTGTAGTGCAGTATCGGCTAAAGATGACATGTAGAGTGGATTGTAGTTTGCGCTTCTGCGCAGAATCCTGCTTTACCTTTTAACTTTGTGCAAAGAGCCAATTGTAACACATCTATGAAAGAAGATGATGGAAAAAATTTCATGTATCTTTAACGTTTAGTTATATTTGTTGACAGCGAGTGTTGGACGCATGAAGTTGCAAGAAATATGTATTTCAAATACTAATAGTCAACATATCTTATGTTATAAGCTACAACACTTTTTGTCTTGTGTGATATTCAATGATAATAAAAACTTGAATATAAGAAGAAATTGGAGTTGGAGAAATTCTTTTCAACAAGAGAATGACTTTGCCTAACCCTAAGATTGTAGAATATGAATTTGTATAACTTGCATTTGAAATACTGGGAGTCAACATATTATAACTCGTGACCACTGGAAATGGTAAAATGCTAAACTATAGGAGTGGGAACATTACTAGTAGATATCTGGGACACAGCAGTGAACTGTCATGTTTACACTAAGACACATATGAAACTTACATTCACAAGTACAAATGGAGCTAAATCTATTATAACCCAGCATTGCAGAATTTGTCTCAGACATTTCCTAGTGTCATGAAAGTATCTGAATCCAATCCCAGGGTCTGCATTGAAACCTCCACTCTCTGACCCCTACAGTTACTGCACTGCTCGGTTGTTGACATCAAACTAAGTCAGGAAGAAGAATCATGTTCTGTTAGGTAAAGCACACAAAAAATTTACAAATAAATGCAAGTGGATTGATGTAACTTATAATGTAACTACACAAAATTTATGCATGTGGTTGTCCACTCCCATTTACAAGTACATGTACTGTCATGCAATGGAATGTTGCATTCCATCTGGAACAGAGCCAATGTATTCCAAGAAGCAATAGTCTTTGTTGTTTACAACGCTATCTGAATTTTTCACACAAGTTTTCTCGGAAGGAAACTGGCGACTACGATAGGTACAATTTTGAGCCCCCCTCCCCATTTTGCCGCGATGTAAAATCTTGTATTTTCTGCCGGTTTTATTCACAATTATGATAAAGCCTAAAATCCCCATGATACCCAATTTGGTTCCAGTCGGATTTTGATATTTTTGTGTTACCATAGAATCGATCAATAAGGAAGGAATCCCCGAAACTTTCGTACATGAAAACAATAACACGTTGCTTCGTAACCGCCATCTTGGATTTCACGGCGGGCTCCGCTTGCCTCGCCGAGTTTGACCGCTTCTGGTGGCTTAACTATTGGTGGTTCAATGTGGTTCAATTTGAGTTTTGAGAAGTTAAAGACACGGACTTTACGCTGAGATAAAAAATTTGCAATGAACCACGCTGTAAAATTGAAAACTAGACCCCTGAAAACTACGTAAAATGGGCAAACTCCAAGGGCCTGCTATAAGCATGCAGAGGGTCGCAAACATTTCGACGAGAAAATCGGCAAGTTAACACGTACCTGGTCACAAGAATCTCTCTCCAACGATGAAGACATATCTCTGTAACAGTTTGGTAGAACTCTGGTCTTTCAAAACAAGACCAATTGTGAGAAAATACACAAAACTGAAGAGTAACAAATAACGCGCCTTACGGAGCATTTACAAAGTACCAACCACCTGATTGGATAAGCCCGTCCCCGGAGGGTTCTCGAGGGCTCACGTGATACCCCCCCAGCTCCTCCTGGTATGATCGAAGCTTCCCACATTCTCCCCCTGCTTGTGGGATACAGCAAGTGTTGTAATCTGGCAAAGTCCTCATTCAATCTTTTGACCCGATTGCGTTCCCTCACATTCGCGGTGACTCGTGACAAGGGCTTCATCTTGTCTGCGTTATTTTATAACGCTCCTTTTCATATCTTGTCAAATTTGCATAATGAGTATACTCCTCAGAGAGGAAAATTATCCAAAATGTGAAGGGGGTGAATAATTTTGCATGCAACTGTAGCAAGTTGCCTATGTATAGTTATATGTCGTCAATTGAAACAGCAATTCTGCCCAGTGCTTCTGAATCACTAAACTTATTGAATTTTTGGATGTTCTCTCCTCACAATATTGGCAGCAGACCTCGCAACATCTTACTGACAGATAATAAAAATGTTAGTAAAATAAACTTAGATAGATCACATGGCAATAGTACCAGTTATTGCTGGTGACTCTGTCCTATGCTGTCAAACTAAAACACAACAACACAGATGGCAAGCTAGATAGTATGATCTAGTTGGAAAAAATACCCACCTTCTTGGTCTTTGCCTGTGTACCACACTCAATTTTGTCAATGGGTCCACTTCTCAAGCCTTGCAGAGGTCTGCGCCAACTTTGATGTCATATAACGCCAGAACGGCTTACGCTAGAGCCACCAAATTTGGTGAGTTTTCCCAAAATATCGTTGGCAACAATTTCACGAAGTCTGATAAATTTTCAATTTTTTCGTGTTGCCATGGCAACCGTTTGTTGACAGGCAGTTTTGCCAAAAATCACTATTTTTGGTTCTTACAATGTATTTTCCACATTTATTTCCTATATTTCTGTAATTTTGTTACATAAATAAAATCTTATATTACTAAGCATATCTTTCATAATTATATATGCATAAATTATGCTAATGTGATGACGTCATCAGCCCAAAATCCAAGATGACGGACTGCATGGCCAGATCAAGAATAACAAGCTAATTATCCCTTAAAATTTGTAAATACCTGGTATTTTTTCATCAAAAACCATCTAAATGAATATATTTAGTCTATTTCCATTGCCTTTTGTGGTTATTTGTTGCAAAAAAAGTATTTTTTAAAATTCAAGGTGGTGGATATAATATGGCGGAGGCCAACCGGTATTTTAGATGTGCATGACGTCATTTACTGACGTCATTTTGACGTCATTGATGTTGCTATTAGCAACACAAGTCGTAACAAACATTATCCATATATCATTTGCACTTGCTGTTACATTTTTGGAGCAAAACTTGAAGTTTTCTGAGAATACCCCTTTTTCATGGGTCCGGCCAATAAAATCAAATTGATGACGGTCTGAATAGGGTTAACAGGGGCACCACGAGAAGGTTTGCTACACGCCCCCAAGCTTTGAGGTAACGTCATTCTGAACCTTCTGTGTGGCCGTGGCAGTTAATGCCATGAAGGGCACACCTTGCATGGAGTCACGCCGGGTTCCGATTTCTCCAAATGAGGTCCAGAAGTCATGTCCCCTGAGAACACGTTGTTTCATTTGTCTTTTATTTGTACAACTATGTTAATTTCCAAGCAGATCCTACGGTGGCAAAAGATCCTACGGTGGCTGCACTCCAAGCATAATTTTGATACTATTGTATGCCACAGTAGGATCTGCTTCGAGATAACATGTGGCCATCACACCATTGTCAGATTTTGAAATGTGACTAAAAATGACATATTCACACTAGCTATGCACTGCATTTGATTTGTGGCATTTAATTACAGATTCTTAACAAAAAAGATGGTTATAGTATGTGTTGACTCTTGTCAGATATAAAGGAAAGACACGTGTATTATGTCAATGACTGAAACATTTGTTGTAGGATGAGAAGTAAATGTGTATGAATAGATAATTTGGAATGTACCATTCAATTTCTACTATACAATGTGCCTTATCTACAGCAACAAGGCCAATGGGTACGGGAGGGGACTGCAACAGTGCTCTGCTATCTGCAGAGATCATTTCCTCTGGAGCCATGAATACTGAAAAAGGAAAAGAAAACAGAGTGCTAGATTATTAGTGTAGATTTTCTAAAATTTTATAACATTCCTACACATCTATCTTTGTAATGTTAATTATTGCAGCCAAGATCAAGAAAATTATATTGTTATGCTGTTTCATTTTGCTTGCCTTGACGCACACCAGTGTCAGGTTCATCTCTTAATTTTTTTTCAACTCCACTGCAGTTTTCAGGTGTGCAGCTTTGAACGATTCGAAGAATCACCAGGTTCAATCTGTAATATGATTCTACTTTCTTAGTTTATCCTGGAAGTTACAGCTTAGCCCTGTTTGTCAGATGATCCTGGCATTATCAATATACACAACATCACCAAAATAGTACATGGATAAGTATGGACAAGTACCATATGCTATGACTGGCACACTTCACACTCGATCATGGCTTAGTCCTCCCAAAAAGACTTTGTAGTGCATCCCATGATGAGGCAGAGACTGTGCCAGGAAGCCTTCCTTCCACTGGTTGGCATGTCACGAACCGACTGGCGTGTTTCTCTTAAGTATGATGAACGTGATCAGTGTAAGCTGTTACGGGTATATGCACTATTCAAGGTCATATCCTTGGTTTGAAATGAGCATACCTTTAAAGATGGTGTAAATGAGGTATCAAGTATTGAATTTGAACTCACCACTTGACTTCATCAGACCAACAAAGTGGTTCAGCTGACTAGTCCTCCTCACCAACATCACCTTCACCTCTCTATGGACATCCTAGTCAAAACTCCGACATCTAAGAAAAACATGGAAATGCAAGGATAGGGTATAATTCAACAAGGTTCCTAGTGCAAATATCCAGCCCAGTCCAGAAATAATTAATCTACTCAGGAAATAGTCCAACTATTGCAGAAATATCTCTCAGCAAGCCTATGGCTATTGTAGGTACAAACTGTCAGATCCAATTGTGACAAAGAAGCTTGTGACTTGCAATTGCTGCATCCCTTTGCACCATTACGCCCCCTGTCAGCCGTATATTTCCCTCTGCTCCTGACATGTCCAAGGGCCGGGAAGAAGGAGATCAGGTCGGGATTCACTCCTCTCTATCCAGCACATACATCAGGAACCCGTGTTTTTTGATTAAAAGGTTTTTCTGCCACATCCAGGAGAGCTAACAGGAGGGGTCGTAGCTCTTCCGCCACACAACTACTGTCTCCATTCCTCACAAGGTCAAAGAGGACTGGAATCTGTTTCTGTAGAAACTCCATGTCACAGACAGAGTCACTGATGGCTGCTCCATCTGCGACTTTCTGAACAAAATCATGCAGTTCTTCTGACGGATGGAGAAGTCCACAAACAGGAGAGTTTTTTGACAATGTTCCCAGGAGGGACTTCAGTCCTTCCGGACACGTCTCCAGGTGCTGATACTGTTTGATCACAGTGGCAAGCGAAGGTGGCACAATCCTGATCAGTTCCGCCATTTCATCTGGCGTGACCTCGTTGTTCACAAAGGACTCCAGCATCTTCCGTCCTCGTTGGTTTTGGATAAAGACCCTCTCTTTGTGGCTAGTACATTGGACACAAATGACATAGCAGTAAATATCCAGGACTAGAAACAACCTACCCTGGCACATATTCCCTAATATTTTCATTCCTAACTTACACAACAAACAGTATCTTTCAAGTCAATGCATTGCATCATATATGTATATCAAAGGAAAAAAATCAATATCAACTGGCTCGAACAAACTAGCCCCAAACATTTCCATGCCTTTTATTTGCAACACAGATATTTTTAAAACATTTTCAATGAAAAAACAAGATGTTGACAAAGATGGAAAAGAAAAATATCCATAAACACTTTTGCTGGGTTTAGTTTATCAGAAAGAGCTCACTGAAACTGAAAGAAGCAAAATTTTCTTTGAAGAAAATTGGATGTTGTATGGCTGAGAAAGTGGCAATTTAATCAACAGAGGGCTTGGAAGAGATGTTTTTTTTATTTTTGATGGGCTGATAAGACGGGAAAATGTGGAACCTGTGGCACCCTAGAACAAAGCAGTGTAGGGGTTGAATCCACGTTGGAGAATGTAAGATCCTAGTCACTTGTGAAAAGAGAGGTCAACATAGTGAATTTTGATTGGTCAGCGGAATAGTTGCCAAAAAGCCCAGCAAACATAGAATGTAAGTGTCCTCCTGCAACATAAAATCTCAGTACATATACATTCACTTGCCCAATCGAAGAAGAACGCTGTCATTGTCCACCGCGCGAGTTACCTTAAGTCCGATCCCTAGGCTTCTTCACCATGGCGCACAACTTGTCGAGTTTCGCCTCTACCGCGGGCAATACATCCATTTTGGCCTCCATGGTGGACAGCCGCTGCTATTTCGACCAGAGACATCCCAGCATGTTTTGATCTTCTCTCTTCCGAGGCGATCTTTTGAAAGACAGATTTTCCGGTAACACCGTCCTGACAGCCTGAACTGACTTCTTCCTGGGAAAGGTCGCAGAGTCTGTCTAGTCTTTCCCTTCTTGAATGCTTGAACTGTGACCTTTGTGTCAAATGTTCACGATCGTTGTTGTATAACGAGCATGGAGCTCATTGCGCCGTTGTCCAGTCTCCAGCTCTCGGTTTCCACGTCCCTGCCGTCCCAGTCGGCGACTATGTTTGAGTTTTTACATTGTCTCTGCATCCATGCTTGGACCGGACAGGATGGTTTCAAGAAGTTGGACATGGACCTCCAAACATCTCCATGCTTCATCTATGCAATGTTCAGCCATGTTGGATATACGGAGTTTATCTTCTCCTATGTCACGTAGTCTCTGCTGAATAACTAACAACTCTGAACAGGTTTCTGTAGGATGACGTATTTATATAAGTAAATAAGTACAGGAGGAGTCAAAATAAGTACATAAGTACAGGAGGAGGTGCAAACTTAACTATCTCAGGGAAGCGACTGGAAAATCCCTGATTGATCTTGAAAACTTTCTCCTTGATGTCTTCCATGTAGCCTCCAAACCAAAGGAAACTTTGCAGTTCCATACTGGGAGCAATAATCACAATGGAATGTTTTACACAGTACATACATAGGGTCGGTTTATAAAGACATAGGAATAGCAACAAACTATTTATGTGCTGTCCGTGTTTATGTATCGTGTGAATAAAACAAAACAAAAAAGACTTAGCGTCTTAGTTGTCTTTCTTTAGCTTATCCTTGCTGTGGCCACGCACGCTGTTGGCCTTGGTATTTATGGCTCCCTCTACTTCCCTCTGGAACTTAGCGTCGTCCGCGCTCCTTTCCTCTATGATCGCCATGAATTCTGAAGTTGTGAAAATAATCATAAAACGGTTTGAACTTGTACAGGCTTCAGAGGTGTTCCGGGGCAACTTCACCACTGGCCAGCCCCATCCTTCATGGGCAAGCAGACCTTTCATCCACTCAATTTGTTCAATGGTTTGTCTGAAGCAACTGTCTTGAACATCAGCCATCGTCTCCAGTACATAAAAAAACAACAACACATCTCTCTGCACATGCAGCCTGCACGAGTTTGTTCCTCACATTTTCCACTGTACGTCCTTGCTGCCATTCTGTCTCTCACTTCGTTTAGCCCTCTTTGCAGCTCTGGAGTGGAAAAAGTATTCCTTCATCATCAGGAACAGGTCTCACAGGACACCACCTGTTCTGTCCTGTGGTACAGATTGTAGGTATTCCTTCATCATCAGGAACAGGTCGCACAGGACACCACATGTTCTGTCCTATGGCCCAAGACTATCAAACTTATCTGCAGAATCAGATTCTTGAACTTTCATGGCTCGGAAAACAGGATCGTCCAGCTGCATACCCTTATTTTTTCTGATTATGTCTGATACTTGTTTGGTGCCCCGTGGAAGTTCGCATTGTGCGGTCACACCTGTACTTGAATCCCATAGCTTTGTTTAATTCAAATCATATTCTGGAGGACCCTGCTATAGGGTTTCTTCTTTTTTATTCAAGGCTTTAACATTTGAATAGTGGTCCGGTTACAGCGGATATATGGTTTTGGTAGTATAGAAGTATGTTAGCATTGCCATGTGGCTTTCTGCACAAATATAACAAACTTTAAGTGACTTCAAAGTCAGTAGCAGACCTTCAGTCTTGGGTTTGCTGTCCCCAGTGCCAGTTTGCACTACCTGTTCTATGTGTGTGATAATTGCTACATAACTTCCGTCCACCACACTAAGTGCTGTCTGTGTGTGGCCAAGCCACCTTGTGCCAACCGTACTCAGAGGCTTCAGAGCTGTGATTTTCAATGCACTTTATTTCATGATTTCCTGGTTAAAGTCCTGTGTGTGGAAGTTATGTATGGAATACTTGACATTGTCGCTGTATCTGTGGTACGTATACCTCCTTGGCCATATCAATTTAATGACACAGATCAAGAGGGTTAAAATAGAAATAACATTGTATTTATGTTTCTTTGTAAGCATTATTAGCAAATGCTTGGCACCTCAGGTTAACAAAGTATAGAAGAACCTTCTCCAGTAAAGCTACACTTGCCTTCTCATCTGTTATGTCACAAGGAAGGGTACACCAATACTTGTTCACCAAGAAATCAGTCTCAAGTTTGTTGATAATCTCATTACGTATTCCTGCCGGTATACGTTGTTGTAGCTGCTGAGTGTTAGCAATATATCTTTTTGTTACTTACAGAATAATAGCTGATTGTTAATGGACCCCATGTCAACGTCGTATGCGGTTATTTGATGAATGTGTATTGGTCAACTCTAATGATATGTACGTACCTTTGATGGCGTCTTCAATATCTCTGTACAGAGCCGCCATCTGCTCATCTAATTCAAGGGATGGACTGTGTTCATGTGTGCCTGTGGGGAAAGTTGTGCATATATATGTAAGATTGTATCCGTCTTTTTATAATTCTGTTTGAATGGTGAAGATGTCTTTGATTTTGACATAATATTGCAAACAATACTCGGTACATATAGGAATCAAATTAGGAAAGTTTGGAGAATTTTTGGGGTTAGTAGTTGTGGTTATTTGTAGTTTTAGCTAATTATAGTTTTTTTTTTATCGATTATATTTCATAAATACTACAGTTAGAGATGAAATATATTGTCCATGCTACCCCTTTATCATTCTGAGTACATCATGAACTAGTATTTACCGTGCGTTGTACTTCTCGAACACCATCCGGAATGCTGTGGAGCCCAGTGTCGTTCTTGTTCCCTAGGTAGTCCGGTCTCAGGTCCTCCAGCATCGGCTCCAGGACACAGTTCCACAGCATCAGGGAGAGCTGATTGGTCACCAGGTCCGCCTCGATCTGTAAACCAGGGATTAAAGCGTGTTGAGATCATCAAGGAAACAAAGTGTTGTTCTGCTGGCCAGTGACACTACTGCCTCTCTCTTGAACTGACGCAGGTATCCATTCTCACAAATGCCTGAAAACAATTAAAGAATGTTTATAAAGCAAATGTACCCTATTTAATATACTTCTCTCAACTACCGCCCCCCCCCCCCCAATTGACAGAAATGGACCATTAAAAACAAAATTTACGTAGTATTGAATGTCAAAATATGTATGAAAGTCTGGAGCATCAGTCTGATCTTCAATGGCAAAGTGACTTGTTTCATCTAAGAATTAACCACAGGATACCACAAAAATTTACAGACATAATGACATACTGATTGTGGCTCTAGTTTTGCATAGTTTTGATTTGATATGGTATTGTTTCAACTTTCATCAAATAATCGAACCTGACTATTGGGGTAAAAGACTGTCTAATATGTAACTCTGTACCCCTAGTACAGAACAGGAAGAACAGCAAGTAACAGGAACAACTTGTAAGATCATTTATCATGTGTTTAAAAGTGGAGTTCATACTTCAACACACATACAATTGTCTGGTAGATACCTTACATAATATTCAACTTCCCATTTAGAATTGAAATGTAATGAGGAAGCTGATAATATATCATTTCTTGAAATATATCTATGGTTGGGAAACTTTCTAGTAAAAGGCAACCCTCTATATCTTTTTGTTCAAATTAAAATTACTAAATGCAAACATCAGATTAAGGGATTGATAACTGCAGACTTGGGGAAAAGGAAACCCTTGTTACATCCTAGAATGTCGTCTATCCTAAAAGCGCTTTTAGGATAGAAGCGCTTTTAGGATAGACCGGCATCCAAAATGTGCTTCTATCCTAAAAGCGCTTCTAGGATATCCAGAACACGTCGCAAGCGAGGAGCGCATTCTGGATATCCTGAATGCGCTTCTGTCGGAGCGCATTCAGGATAAGCCGACGTGTTTATCCAGAACGTGCACTTGTGGGAGGAGCTTAGTGTCTTAGGAGGCGGAGACTATCTTGCATGTGATTTTTTGTAGTCAAAAGGCCGCCATCTTTGTTCTCCCCACGCGGTCACTTCCGGGTTTGATTGTGATAGATGATCACATATACTTACACCAAATTAACGTAGTTTGCACAAACCAAATCATTTTGGGGGACTACGTGGGCCGGTCTAACCCTCCCATAATCACGTAAAATCTAGGTTCAGCGGTTGCTTTATAAACTGCGGATTTCGATCATGTAGATTACGGCAGGTGTCGCGAGGTCGAACTTAATATGGAAACTTTGGACAGGTGTAAACAATCACCGGAAGTTACCGCTGCCATTTTCTCGCGACGTGTTGACTGCATGGACCCCACACACCGAGGTAGTATCGCTATCTCCGGTTCGATAGTTCGAAACAAAACCAGAAGCTAAAAATCAGCAAACCATTAACAAAGTCACCCTGCACAGGAGAAGACAGATGTCGGCCTCCTTCGACAGAAGCGCATTCAGGATATCCATAATGCGCTCCTTCGCTTGCGACGTGTTCTGGATATCCTAGAAGCGCTTTTAGGATAGAAGAACATTTTGGATGCAGATCTATCCCAAATGTGCTTCTATCCCAAAAGCGCTTTTAAGATATCCAGAATGTGCTCCTTCGCTTGCGACGTGTTCCGGATATCCCAGTAGCGCTTTTAGGATAGAAGCACATTTTATCCCAGAAGCGCTTTTTATAGGATAGACAACAATCTAATTTTCTTTTTAATGTTAGACGAACATCTGCTTCTATCCAAGAAGCGGTTTTGCGATAGAATAGAACCTGGGAACTGAATGGCTTGGGAAATTGATCAATGTGCAGCTGAACGTTTTCACTGACAGTCATGTTTTATGGTACATTTTGTAGTACATCTTGGGATGCAGTATTGAGAAGTGCTTTCTGTGTACATGTTTTCCTTGCACAATTAGATTGATGAAAATCATATAGTTGCAATCAAAAGGACAAAATAGTGTTTAATCTGCATGGAATTAAGTTTGATAAATTTCCCATTATCTGTGTACACTGTATACATATCGTATTCAGCAGTGAGCAATTACCTCTGTGCATTAAGTTGCAATAAAGATAACTTTTATTATAAGATTTGTCATCTTTTCTTTGCCTAATATAATAAATAGATCTAGCCAAGAAAGAGAAATAAAAGTTATTAATATACAGTACGACAGGGTTTTGAGAAATTTTGTCACTAACTAAAAGGATTGTTACAGATATATATAATCTAATTTTATTTCAGAAACAAGATGTGTTAGATAAATGACTTAACCAATATCATTTCAAAATTTTAATAAACCTTCAAAATAGTATGTTTAGGTTCAACCAGATAGTTGAACATTTGTCAACAAGACAATTGTACAACATACTTTCAACATACCCGCAGCTCCTCCTGCATCAAAGGTTAACACTACTCTACTCTGAAAATGCTCTGAACACAAGGGCACTCTTTCCAGATGAATGAGCATTTTGCTCCATGAAATCTAACTTGTGAAACATGTCATACAAAAATATTGTGTGTAAGAATATCTCATGTCTGTAAGAATATAAGCTCACGTGTGTAAGAATATAAGCTCCTGACTGCACTTTTTATGTGCACGTTTTTGATTGCCATCAAGAACTAAAAATGATGTCAACATCTTACATATGTGGGTGACATTTTGTAAACAGCACTAGACAGAAAATAGTATTATCTTACAGACCAGTAACAGGTCTAAGTTCGTTTTTGATTGCCATCAAGAACTAAAAATGAAGTCAACATCTTACATATGTGGGTGACATTTTGTAAACAGCCAAGATGATAAAACAGCACTAGACAGAAAATAGTATTATCTTACAGACCAGTAACAGGTCTAAGTTCAACTCTAGTCTACTCCCACGAACTAATCACGAACTCCTGCTTTCCGGACACAATCCCTAGCCTCTTGTAGGCTGGCTGTGCCTTTGTGCAGCTGGTAGATTGCAGCCAAGGCTTCAGGAAGCACTACCATCACACCACACTCCAACCGCTGTAGCCAAAAGAAGGAGGTTGTTAAAATAAGTTTTCTCTCTTTCAACATTATCCTCACATGCACTGTAATATGTAATAGGCAGCTAAGTTGCATATCTTATTTGGATTAGAAGAGGGATTTAGTTGTATGATTCAAAGATTACATACATTGTAACATACAGAGTACGGCCTAATAGTTTTGCAATGAATAAAAATCTTTGTTCAACCTTAGTCAATCTTACATGCACATGAGCAGAAGTTGATGGGCTATTACCGATGGGTGACGTACTCAACTAGCACTCAAGGAGAAGTGAAATAGTAATAAAAACCCCAAGGATAGTGATGATGATCAGAAATTCATAAATTTTCAGCAAATTTGTGGTGTTCAACAGTTCCTTGTAACTTGCCTAGCAAAAACTGCAAAATAAAGTTAAACCATATGCAAGCACAGCATATATCTGTATATAATGAGTCTATTAGGCTTCAAATGCAGGATCAGGGTCTGTTGTCTGTTCCTGACGGCTACAACAACGTCTTACCATTTCGTACTGAAGAGGAATATCCACCTCTTCAATCACCCACTTGTCCACTTGTCCACTTGGTCCTCTGTGAAGGCCCCTGAGTGATGCACATCCCACAGTTTTTCTATAGTGAAGGACAAGGTTTCAATGAGTTAGAGCTGTATGTACAAATTAGAGAGAGACATGTACATTGACCATGCATCACACAAGCCAACTGAGTTTTCTGCTCAGGAAAAGATACAGAAAACACGTATCTTAGTGTGTATTATAATTTTCCTATATGTATCTGTCTGATTACACTACAAGGATTGCAGATAAGTTAAAGTGCATACAGCATTCTCTATAATAATGAGAACATTTACTTACTTCTGGTGGACCATCCATTCTCCTCTCGCCCGAAGAAGAGGCTATGCCTCTCGTTGTCTGGGATCTAAAATAAAAATGAGTGAAAGATGCCTCTCGTTGTCATTTTGCAAAAAAAGATTCTGTATTTGGGTTGTGCCAATAATGTGTTAGTAATATTGAATGCAGTCTGCCCACCTTATATTTTTAAAATTAGTAAAGAAAATGTATGACTTGGAAGGCATATTTTCTTTCAAAACATACCTGTCCTCCTGCAAGGCTCTGAAGATATGGCTTCACCGCAGTGAAATAACCTTTCAGCTTGTTCACCTCACATTCCCCAAACCTAAAGCCAAGAATGCATGTAAGACATGGGTGAACGTGGAGTGACCAGTAACAATGGTAAAAAGACATGAATAAACTCAAAACTGTGCCCTTTTTCTTCAGAATATGAAGTACAAGTGCATTACAAACAAACAAACATTTTAAATCTGGTAACTCATTCGCTCATTGCTTGCAAATACAGTAAGCAATGTATGGAAATGGCATTCAGTAGGATGACAGATATACAAATGTATAGCAATTATCTTCTGTCATATAGTTGTAAAAGGAAACAAAATAAGCAAGCTGAGTGAGGTTAGTTGTATATAGCAAATAAGACCAAATAAATGTTAAGTAAAATAGTCAGCTCAGTTTTCTTACAACAGATCAGTGGAAAAAGCAGCAGGAGCAACTTCAAGGTCACTGGAATCTGTGTCTGACTCTGTAAGCTGGGAGGAGAACTGCAGGTTTTAGAGAGGAGCAATTAAGCTATTAAGCGTTACCTTTCGCTTCACTACTGTGATGCCCGGGTGTGAGGCGGCATCATGATAAACACGCATGATGTCTTTGAAGTCCTCCTGAATCATAACAAGTTTACCATTCTTGTGGAGCTTCCCCTCCACATTGGAGTAGCTCCTGGCCTTGCGCTGGAAGTTCAGGGTCTGGCGTTTGGACTCCACACTTGAATCCTTGAGGCCAAATGGAACATTGTTATGTTCCTGGGCTGACAGTGTCCTGAAAACCTCATGCCCCCAGTCGGTGCCACCGGGCCTTTGTTTATCCCTGTCCAGGTAGTATTGCAGGGCAGCAGCCTCTGCTTTACTGATTGGCACTTGAAAACAAAAAAACAAAACTTGTAGTTGGATGTAGAGTAGTGTTTAAGATTGCCTCCGCCCCCCTCCCCCTATTCAAAACATGAATATCGATCGTCTAAGAGAAACACTCAAATTTCCAAGCTCCATTCTGACTTCTGCGAGAGGCAGTCATAAGCATCATACACAAATGGTTCACAGGAAATGTACAAAAGTTAAAACAACAAGACCACAAAAAAGGACCTTACTTGCGTTGGTGCACGTGGAATTCGCACAACATCAGCCAGCATTCAGCGCAAGAGAAGTTTTGTCGAACTTTTTAAACTCTCGCAAGTAGACTCTCGCGACGTCTCGCGATCGCGAGGTGGAACCAAATTTGGAAAACTGGGCGTAAATAATCGCCGCTTGTGGTCCTGTCAATCAACATGATTGACGGCGACAAAGAAGCGAGTCTGGGATATCCTGAATGCGCTCTGGTTTAGAGCGCTTTTAGAATAGAAGCGCATTTAGGATGCAGGCCTATTCCAGAAGTGCTTCTATCCTAAAAGCGCTTTTAGGATAGAGCACATTTGGGATATATCACCCTTTTATTTTCGGATTTTATTTTTTACATGACACATTTAAAAACTTAAAAGTTGTTGCGGCAGTTAAGACTTCCACTCAGCCTATCTGCAAGAACCTCGGCTCCTCTTACATCCCCTCTTTTGGGCAGGACTTCTGGTGGCCCAGCTGAAATAAAAAAGGAAAATGTAAGAAAATTGTAATACTGTGTGTGTGTGTGTGTGTGTGTGTGTGTGTGTGTGTGGTGCCTGTGTGTGCGCGTGCGTGCGTGTGTGTGGTGTGGCAAAACTACGAAAACCTCACCCTCCTTTTTCAGCACTGGAACCCAGTGCTGGAGATGGTTTCAGCACTGGATTTCCAGTGCTGAATGTTCGTCAGCACTGGTTTTCCAGTGCTGACTTGCTCTGGTGTGTGTGTGTGTGTGCGTGATTTGTGTGTGCGTGATTTGTGTGTGACTTATTGCATGTCTCTTGCTTTTCCCCCGATCGATCCCTAACTTGACTACAACCCCTTTCAACCTCCTTGGTCTCAGCGCTGCTATGATAAGTTCCACATGCCAAGCGCGACTGTGCCTCTTCAGGGCACAACCGATCCCATCATCAATGGTTATCTGCCACATTGGTTCAAAACAACAGAATTTGGAACTGTGTTCGACCGCCATGTTTGCGGAAGAGATGCAGATTATGTGACTTATGTGTTATGATTCAGATTATGTGACTTATGTGTCAGTCTGCACTCCTAGTGGATTAGCTGGGGCACACAGGCAGCCTGTTATCATGCGTACAGCACCGCTTGTGATGATAATTATGGTCATGTTATTACTAATATTAGGGAAAGCTTTACAGGGATTTTGCGCAAATTGTATTGAGAGCGGTGAACGACACAATCACAAGCCCTAAGTGGCGGCATTATTTGTGTGGGAATATTTTGGAGATCTGGATGGGGTATGGTATCCAGGCTAATAAATCGAGCCTTACCTGTTTTTGGTGATCCATATGCCTTGACCAATATGTCGCCAATTTCGTCTAAACCAGTCGTTCTCAGAGGCCAAAGATTTGTGGTGGAGGACGCGATGTCTTCAAGGACCAGGAGATATTTGAACTCATGACCTTCGTGCTGCAAAAGCAAATTCAGCACAATGATTTTTATGGTCTGGCAAACTACGGAAGTTGAAATTCGCTGATCGGATGGACAGAATTAACGTTACAGCACATCTGTCCTATGCTTTTCAATGACAGGCCCCCAAAACTTTGGTGCATCATGGATTAATGAGTTTTCTTTCAGTGGATTATAGGAGTTTTCAATTTCTGGCTTTCTGTAAAAGTTGTATTGCATTTTTAGTGTTGTAAAGAAAACAAAGAACAGATTTAACTACTAAAGAATGACTGATTGATACAAACACACATATTACTGGTATGAGGTCCTAATTCCTGCTGTGTCAACAATCTTGTGCCCTTGGGAAGGCATTTAATATGACTTTCCTTACTTTAACTCAGGTGTAAATGAGTACCTAGCTGTGGCTAGTGCAAGGGACAGGACTCTGTGGCAATGGCAGGCCTGAGATGCATTTTTGGGCATGCCACACCTGCTATACTCGTGGCATGCAGTTCTTGTCCCTGTAGGACTAAAGTGTGCCAGTAGAGGAGATGGTGGAGAAGGGACTGTGCTAACATACCTGAGGACCATCCATCCATGGCTGGCCGCTTATTGAGTATCTTGTTGTCAGCCGCAAAGAGGACTATGTCCTCTCCGTGAGCTTGTTCAGGAACTCCGTGTCCTCTGGCGCTGCATACCGTTGGAGCTCATCTTGCAACTAAGAAAATATAACATCAAATCAAACTTAAATGTTTATTACTTCATCCTAAATAAGCCCAATACATTCATATCTCAATGTTGTAATTACATTTTGTTTTTCTTAGGGAAAATGTTAAGCAATACTATTATTGGTTTAGCATGTTGCTGAATTACCTTGTACACAATGATGGACCACAAGAATGTAATTTCCACAAACATTTGAGCATGCGTAACCATACTTTGGTATGGAATATAATGCTAGTTACTGTAGTACATTGGGAATGATTTCTTAACTTACAAAGCACGGCGTGCAAAGCATGGGTATCTTTGCAACACTCTCCTGCTCCTCCCATCCACGTTGAGGGAGGCAACATACTCCCACCTGGCGGTGAACTCCAGCTTAAGGAGTTGCTGCACGATGTCGTGCCAAGGCTTCTTTTCCGCCATCTCCTTTTGCAACATGTCTACATGTCTGCCCATTCAACTTCCATATGCCACATGTATGAAATTCCTGTCATTTGCCACAATGGGTTTATAGTATTTTCTCATAAATTATGCAAATTGGGTCTTTATTTACATGACGTTTTTCTATCAATATTCTTCTCTATCTCATTTACTTATGTCACATATTGCAATAGCCCTACAATGGAACAGAGCCGGTTAGACAATTTCTTGATTAATTATGCAAATTAGATACCAATTCGCATAATTGATATTTAACTATATGAAGCATCACTTAAGCTATCTACATACCAAAAATCACGACGATCCGTGAAGCCCTTTTTGAGATATTCCATTTCAAAATCTGACACTATATCGGCCCCTGCAAATCTCAAACAAGCCGCCAGGGGGCCAAAACCTACACGGGACTAGATGAGACCAGGTAAGGTAGCTTACTGGTAAGACAGGTGTCATTTGACCAGAGGAGGCATATTACAGGTTTAGACGGGTGTATTATTTTACCAGTGACGAGTTCAGACAAGAGGAGGTACCTTACAGATGACAATGACAGTTGAATTTCAACCAGGCTATCTTTGTGCAGTCTGACACAATACAGGGGCACACGTTTGTAAAAATAAAGCAGCACTACAAAAACAAGCGACACGACTTTATTTGCAAGGGTTTGTCTTGATTTGCCATGATCTAAAGTTGTCTGGTTTGTAAATAAAACTACAGATTGTAAGCAATATAGCTAGCCCAAATGGGCTTACATAGACATGCCTTTACATTCCTTCAGGCAATATTTTATAAACTTTTCTATTCTAAGTGTGAACAGACAGCAATCAAAGATAAGTAAGCCAATAAGGGTAACTCAACTTTAGTCCAAAGTCTTACCCTTTGATACATTCTGCAAAAACTTGCAGTTTACTTGTGGACTAATCTAATTTTGCATACTTTATCCACATACATGTAAATTTTACTTTTAAAAATATATCAATTATAAAACGGAATGAAAGTTAGCATCTAAGGACTTCTGACAGGAGTCACTATTGATGTTGCAAAATAGTCAACCAAAGAAATCAAATCAAAGGAATTGTAAAAGACTTTGTAAAAGGAATTGTAAACAAATTCTTACACCATTTTACACAAAACTCTTCAATGGTTATAAGATGTCATTCTGCCTCTATCAACCAACTTCTTTGAAAAGTTTATTGACCTGCCTACTTCACATTTGGTCATTGAAACAAAAATGTCATACCGTGTAATGTTTTCTTTTGTACATGTAAGCAGGATACTATCGTTAAAAAAGTTGCCATACTACCAGTTACAGGGGATGTGATTCACAATACCACCATGCCGTGGGGAGATCTCAGGTAGAGAGACTCGGTCTAGTAACAGGCTCCAGACTCTGAAAGCGAACACTACTCGTTTCAAGAGAAGCCCGATCAACTATATGGTTTCCCTGCTAAACGATGACTATGTGTGAATAGTTTTTAGATTGCTCAATGGTGTTAGTCGGTAGAATGCCGGTTTTAATGATGACATGTTGTATTTTATTGCAATTGTAAATGTAAATGTTCCTATCAATTCAGCCTCAGGGCTGCTATCTGGGTCATGTATATTATATGTGTTTTGAATAAACCAGTCATCATCATCATCATCATACATTTGTACAACTTGTAAATAAATGTATGGTTTCCCCCGCGCCCTCGGCCACGCCATGGTCCCCCGCGCCCTCGGCCACCTGGCTCCCGCGCCCTCGGCCACCTGGCCCCACTCGCTCTCGGCCACCTACACGCCCTCGGCCACCTGACACCCCCCGTCCTCTGCCACCTTGGCCTTGTGCACCTGAAGCCCCGCCTTGGCCTCGTGGACCTGAAGCTCCGCCTTGGCCTTGTGCACCTGAAGCCCCACCTTGGCCTTGTGCACCTGAAGCCCCACCTTGGCCTTGTGCACCTGAAGCCCCACCTTGGCCTTGTGCACCTGAAGCCCCACCTTGGCCTTGTGCACCTGAAGCCCCACCTTGGCCTTGTGCACCTGAAGCCCCACCTTGGCCTTGTGCACCACCATTCCTTTAAGAACAAAGACAAAGATCAGAAGAAACATTTGTATTCGGCTTTTCTAGTGAATGTGAATAGTGAATGTAAGTCTGTATACGCCAGAGAGAAGTACTTAGAACTAGTTGATTTCGAACTTAGGCCCCGTTCATGATGCAAAAAATGAAACGGATCTATCGGTTAGACAGGCTGAAACGGATTAGTTTTGTCATCATGAACGCTCAGAAACGGATCTGAAGCGATAGGAAACGTTTTTTTCGGAACCTTCGAGGTAGTATTGAAACGGTTTCTTCCTCATCCGGAATTGCGAATTTGCATCATGAACGCAAAAGCGGTGCGATCCGTTTTACATCCTGGTGGCACGAGTGTTCCAGACCGGATGATAACTTAGGTTATCACACAAGACAAGGTCTTCCATAGGATAATCGAGTGCACTGCTGTCGAAAATTCGATTACCGGATTTCGAGCGTTGGGATTGATGTTATTGCAATTGACACCGCATTTCGCATTAAAACGTATATCAGCCAAACGAATAAAGAAATGAATAGATAAAACGTATGTTGTTTTCTTTATGGCGGATTCCCTCCGGGCGAACCTATCCGCGGTCGGGCTGGTACCGCGGGTGATACGGAATACACTGTGTTGCATTCTATACCCATAGCCCAGAAGAAAGACGGCTTCTCGGTGTTCACACGAGTGAGCAGGAAAAAAGTCCATGTGTATGTAACAGTGCTTCACCCGAGGATCGCTAGGAAGCGTGATTTAATTAGGTTTAACAACCAGCACATTATTCTGATCCTTGATACCTATGGACCTATGGTCTAGTCTTTTTGATGACATTTTGTTGAGGATCATACTTTGTGGTGATGTCTCTGTGGGGGTAACAAGTCGTTTCGTCTGTTCTCCAACGTCATTTCGCCTCAAGGTGAGTCGTTTCACAACAAAGCACAAGTCATTTAACCACATTTGAATCTTATTTCTCTATATGACATAATAGCATGAGAAATCGCATTCATGGATGTCCGTGAATGAAATCATGACATCTTTTCTAGCTATCGAGATGTCACAGTAACTTTTGTGGCTCGGCCAGGCTCGATCTCGAACAGATGATGATCTCTGCCGTCGACAGAGCATATGTTAAGAGATGTTTAATGGATGGTTCATACAGTTTCCTTCATGGAAGATAAAATACCAACCAGAATGTCAAAATATAGAAAGTATGCATATGTAATGCCAAAGATGTTATTCTGTATTCGCTGCATTCATCTTGCCCTGTTTGAAGACGTAAACTTGTGCGGAGTGCCAGAAAGTAAAGCTATAATTTAGTATAAAGCAACTAAAGCGCAAATCAGAGTCGAATCGGGTTAGCCGCGAAATTTGGGGACCCCAGAAAGTTCCTTTTTCACCGTCGTCTTCATCTTAGACGCTATGACGTCAAGATTCCAAAGTGTGCGTTAATTTTATCACTTGGATTTCATAGTAAAACCAGTGGGCGGAGAGTAGAAGGCCATTTGAGTACTAGCAATTACTTCGTTACCTTATTACAAGGCTCAAAACTATTGGATTAACCGCGAAAGTTGGGGACCCAGAAATTTCCTTCTTTTTTACCATTGTCTTGATCTTAGATGCTATGACGTCAAGATTCCAAAGTGTGCGTTACTTCTATTACTTAAATTTTAAAGTTAAAACAGGAGACAGAGATCAGATAGCCATTTGTGCACTAGAAATTACTTTGTTACCTAACTACAAGGTTTTAAACTATTGGATTAACCGCGAAATTCGGGGACCCGGAAAGTTCCTTTTTCACTGTTGTCTAAATCTTACACGCTTTGACGTCAAGATTCCAAAGTGTGCGTTATCTTTATTACTCGAATTTTATAATAAAATCAGTGTACAGAGACTAGAAAGCCATTGGAGTTGTAAGAATAACTTGTTTTTTTCTACAAGGCTTTAAACCATTGGATTAGCCGCGAAAGTCGGGAACCCGGAAAGTTCCGTTTTCGCCGTTATCTTGATCTTAGACCCTATGACGTCAAGATTTCAACGTGTTCATTACTTAAATCACTTGAATTTTATAATAAAACAAGTGGACAGAAAGGAGAAAGCCATTTCAGTACTAAAAATTGCTTGGTTACTTTTCTACAAGGCTTTAAACTATTGGATTAGCCGCGAAAGTCGGGGACCCGGAAAATTCCCTTTTCACCGTTGTCTTGATCTTAGACGCCATGACGTCCAAAGTGTGCGATACCTTTATCACTTGAATTTCATAGCAAAACCAGGGGACAGAGACTAGAGAGCCTTTTGAGTACTAATAAGTACTTTGTTTTTTTTATCTACAAGGCTTTAAAACTATTCAATTAGCCGCGTGTATAATCAAATCAACATGGCCTTACGTGTATCGTGTTTGTTTAAAGAGCGGTACATTGTACTTTAAAAACCCCCATGTTATCCTCGGTGCGCTGTACACGTCATCATCCAGCCGTCACCTAATACCCTCCCCAGACGATATATACACAAGCGCCGCCATAAAATAGTGCAGCCAGAAATGGAACGTGCAACTGACATGCGGTTACATTTTATTCTTTTGTTTGCTTTTGACCATTAAATGTTTTTGTTCTTAATATTTGACGATGTAAATTGAATGTAAATCTTTCATATAAAGTTCAGCATGCTGACGCGCATTGATAAAAGAGAAGTGTTTTTGTACTGTGCCGTGTGCAAAATCCACTCTGTGCAGGGCGGCCATTGTGAGGTGAGGGTGGACATCTGTTTCTACAAATTTTGTCTTCTTTAATATTTTACTTCATTGTGCCTCAGAAATATTTCTTGGTATCTTATAGTATAGCTGTGTCGGTGGTTAGTTAGTTCACTGCAGTTTGTAACTGAAGAAAAAATATTACCGGTGAGGAAAACCGTTTTTTGGTGAGGGTCATGTCGCCCTTTTGGTGGGGAGCATTCTGGCGTTGAAAACTCGGAAATGATAAAGTTTGTCTGAAATCCTCGACGATGCCGGCGTATTTTTAAGCACATAACCTCGATTGTTTTTTATCAAGAGGTTGAGGACGATGTTTCAGTGATGTTTGTGTGTGAAGGTCCGTTTCTGTTACCGAGCCCTGTAGCTAAAGAACAAAGGACCGGGGTGGCGTGGTCAGGTCATAACGTGTTCTTTGTATTCACTGGGTTATGTAAACCGTCTTTATCAGTGAGAGTTCCTGACGTGGCATTTTAATCTAAAAGGGTTAAAGTGCTACCCAATCTGTAATGTCCTCAGCTTGATTTTGAGATGCACCGTGCGTTAATTAAACTTGATGTTGAAATGGGAACTACGCTAGTTTGTACTCTGTAGAATTAAAACGGGTAGAGTGAGGGTATGTATAATGTATGTGCATATATCATGCTTAGTCACAATTGTTACAGAGAAAATGAGTATAGCGTTTTAAGCTTATTCATAGTTTCTAATTGTACAATCTCGCCTGCTGATGTTGTGCAATAATATGAACATTTCTGTCCCACAGGTCAACCCAGAGGTACAAGATGTCACATGGGTCTGGTGATCTTTCAAGTGTTCAGCATCAAGTGTGGAATCATCTTATACCTACAACAGGATGCTGAGACAAAACAACCAGCCCCTTGATGGGAACAACAGTAGCTGTTGCAATGTTATCTTTCATACACGTCTAACTCCAAATATAAACAGGTGACAGAGCAAAACTATTGGCAATGGCAGGACATCCAGCTTACTCGGGCTCTGTTAGTCAGGTCTTAAGTATTACAGCTGTCAAGCCTCTTGGAAACCCAGACTTCGGGGACTGTACCTCTGGTACAGTGGGGGCTTGTTCAGCTAAGTTAGATGGGTTTGCTGGATGTCAAGGCCACAAATAAGATTTCATTCCCTTTTGCTCTTGTTCAAGATGGTACTTTCCCTCAGCCCGCCTGGAGACGATGACAAACTCAGAATGTCCGTTCATTAAGCTCTGTCTCCATGGCTGTGTATGAAAAGTTCTGTAGGTCAGACGGCGTCGTTTTTCGAATGATGCTGGGACTGAGAGATGTGGCTAGCAGTGAGGTTTTCTCCACCTGTACCTGTTGTACCAGCTGGTCCCACATCTTGAGCCTCAGTGTGGGGTGTGTCATGATCATCTTAGCACATGTATCAAACTTTCCCTTGGCAAGGTTTTCAGCTATGCCAGCAACATCTTGGTTACTCTGTTCAATTCTTGGTTGCTCTGTTCAGGGTTTTAGGTGTTCGAAGTGGGACGTCACTTCCTCTCGCTGCCCCCTGTTCTTCCGGAGTTTGTAGGCAGCGTCGCCTATCTTGGCCAGCACAGTGAATGGCTCGTCATATTTCCTTGCTAATTTACGAGCGAGACCTTTCCGGACAAAGTGCTTCAAACGGAGCGCCTGTTCTCCAACTTCATAGGGTTTCCTATAAATTTTCCTGTCAAACAGTTCCTTCTGACGGCCCTGTGCAGTTGTTGTGTTCTCCTGAACTAAACAAAAGATTTCGGCAAACCTTGTTTAAGTCGGCCACATACTCTGAGACTGGCAGGGAGGGGAGGGGTGCCCCTGTTAAGAGTTGGGAGGGCAATCTAGCCTATAGTGTAATATAGTACACAATACCTAGAAACTGCACGACACAATGTATTAGATACATACTTTCTATAGCGTCCAACACCTTCTTGTTGAGCTGCATCTTGTCGCCCCGTGCCCCCTTGTTTGTAAATGCTGTGTACTTGGTCAGGTAAACCTCTTGGTGGAAGAAGTCAAACAATAAATGGGTGAGCTTCCTTCCATTGTGGTTGGCCCTGTTGACCAGAACCAGCAGGTCTGCATTGCTGATGAACACACCTGTTCCATGATACAGCTCTCTGTCTCCTGGGCTGGGTCCCTGCAGTGAATATGATTCAGGTAAAACAACATTAGACATAAAACCACAATTTAAAAGCATTGCAGGCAGGGATGATAAATACAGTCAACTATGTATGCTAACTGATGCTAAGTTTATTTTACAACTGAACAGGACATCACTCAACACTCTTACTGCAAGCAACCAGTAATCTGAAATGTTGCACAAATTCTAAATATCGGAGACGGCTATATTGCTATCTCCAGGAGGAGGCGGGGGTACATGTCATCCACGATGGCGTCATCTTGAATGAGATCTATGTGTTCTTCGTCTGTTGTGTCATAGAAGCGACGATGTTCTGCTAGTTCTATAGTGGTGAGGAGTCGTAATGCTATGTGGTAACCCTCATGCCCATACATAGCACGCGACACCGCTCTATAGGAGCAATTGCCATCTCCTTCAACTGCAAGTGGGTGGTAACTGCAGAGAGCTGGGTCCAGTAGCTGTAGTAGCAAATAGTGAAAATTTGGTAGATCCGGAATGAAGTATCTTATGTCTGACTACTTAACCTTGAATTTGAGTTCAGTTTCTGTGCCCACTTTACATCGATTTTGCCCTTCTTTTAATCAATTTGGAGTACAACATCCTTGTTATTATTGTCATCCTACCTGTGCATTTTCCTTCATAGAGTCATGGCAAAGTCATCACAACAGCCCTGAAATGATGCTTTGATGCCCTTAAGGGATGTGGGTAACATTTCCTTCTTTTATTTCAGTGGTATACACTATATATATTTCCTTCTCTCATACAACTTATTCACACGGCCACTACCGCTTCTCCTGTTTGCTTCCTTGGCCCTTCTGTACTGATACTTCAAGGCCTTAAACTTGGCCCGTACTTACTTGGTCGTGCGAATGTAGCCCTCGGCCGCCATGCCATCGACCAACATCTGCACACCGTCCTTATTTCTGACAGACTCCAAACGCTCCTGAATCTTCTCCTGAGACCAGAGACTGATCAGACAGCGCGTCTCAGCGGTGCTTCACACCTGAAGTCAATGAAGACAAATGCTTGGCCCAGACCATGGACTAAGGCGCCCGTCACATGGGTTTTCAGTTTCCGCTCTTCTGACTCCAAATTATGACAATATCCGTACATGTTAACATTGTGACCATTAAAGGATAAAGTGTACGTCATATACTTAACTAGCAGTGTTAACATGAAAACAAAGTACTTTACGAGGCACAAGAAATGAAATACTTCTTACCTAACTTTGTGGAAGCAAACTTCACTAAGTCTTTGAAGTTGGTGCGGTGTGGGGTATTTCTTTCTTGGCCAGGTGGTAGACCACCTTGAGCGCTGCCTTGACAGCTTCTCGGTTGAGGGAAACCTGGAGTGGAAGGTCAGCAGAGGAAAACTACTCAAATGAGCAAAAGCAATGAGACATGTTCAAGAAGATAAATCACATTTTGAGATTTTTAAACATTGAAATGGGCAGTACTTACTGCCCCCATTCACCTCAGCGGCAATACAGGCATTTTCCAAGGCCTGTGCCTTTTCGTGTTGTTTTGAATTGTGGTGATCCCAGATCTTGTCAGTCGTCAGGCTGGTGCTTGGGATACGGCTCCAGATGTACTCGCCGTTTTGCTGGCGCATGTTGTGCCGCTTGCAAACACTGCACATCAACCCAGTGTTGCCATTGACGAGATAGAGCCTTTCAAACATCTCCCAATTCTCCTGGTACCCAACCAGGTTGCCTAGTTTGCCGATAATAGGTATTCAAAGTCCGTTTTCCGTTCGAAATTCTTGTTGTGAACGTTCACTTCCTCATTACAGGTTCAGTCTCTGGTGCTTTGACAGTCCTCCCCGATCTGGTTACATACGGACTGGTTGTCTTTGTTATTTGCTGCTGCTGCTGGTGCTCTGCATTATTTCGAGCTTTGTTTTCTTCATTGGAACTCCCAACTCCTTCTTAACAAACTGAATGATTGCTTTATCTTCTAAAGCCTGCACTCCGCTAGCATCCTTCTGTTGGTCATCATTATTGCCAATAATGGCATGCTTCACAGGCAAAGTCTCCTTATGTGCATAGAATTTGTAAAACACCTACGAAAGTGTGGCACCATGAAGCTGTGAAGACTACACCTGAGTAAGAATCCGAAGAAACCACTTCTATGCCATTAGAGAATAGTTAAATGTTTTGAGAAGATGTGTCCTTTCTTGTTTACTACAATGATCTTTTTTTAGTTAGGTAGATGGTTAGTTTCCACTTTTGGCAATACATACCCAAATCTATTTCAATTTTGCAGACCTTGTTGACATTTGACAGCAGGACTATGCCATCATTATATAGCTGTTTTTGGCACTTTCAGTTGGGGCTCAAGTTGATTTAAGTCGGACTTATAATGAACCAAATGAACCAATTTGTACCGGGTCTCCCTCAATGTGTACCGGGTCTCCCTCAGTGTGTACCGGGTCTCCCTCAATGTGCATTGGGTGTCCCTCAAGGTGTACCGGCTCTCCCTCAATGTGTACCGTGTCTCCCTCAATGTGTACCGGGTCTCCCTCAATGTGTACCGGGTCTCCCTCAATGTGTACCGGGTCTCCCTCAATGTGTACCGGTGTGACAGCGTTCTCGCCCCCCCGTGATCTCGCCCCCCGGGGGCGAAATCACTAGCGATCTCGCCCCCCCGGGGCGAAATCACTAGCGATCTCGCCCTCCCCGGCTAGTGATCTCGCCCCCCTACCTCGCCCCCCTTTAGCGATTTCGCCCCCCCCCCCCCAAAAAAAAACGGGTTTACATGACATTTTAGAAGTTGATTGGTATAAATCACAAAATGTAGTTTCAGAATGATATAAGTACACGAGTTTGATACATAACTCCATTCATAGTATCAATATTAACGTAATTACATGGTAATAAGATACTAGTTGAACTTGTTTCAGACAAGGAGGGTTTGGTCCCTTTGTTTGATGCAGCTCTGGACACCGTTTTTGTAGGGCACCCCAGGTTGGTCCTCCAACAGATGCCTCATCAATGGCAGAAGAGGGACGACCAGGTCTGGGAGCTGTTTCCACAGACTTCCGGCCATGTTTGAATTCAGGATGCCAGCGTTTTACAAGGTCATATGATGGGGCATCATCACCATAAGTTTCTTTCATTTCATCAAAAGTGTCCTTTGGTGTGCGTGCTTTCAAATACAAAAACCGGATCACTGCGCGACACTCAACTGGCTCCATTTCACACCTGGTCCATTTCACACCTCAGTTCAAACACCAGTATATCAGAAACCACAATTAGTTCAGAACTCTTTTTTGCAACATAAACTATAGAGATATGAATCATTACAGCTAGAATCTCTAAATCTACACTCAGCACAAAAAGTTTGGAATATCAACTTCGGTTGATCATATTTATGTTGTTTCTGCATCAATTTCAATATATTATATATCTATAGAAAGCTTGCATGATTTTCTTTCCAATGGTATCAAACTTATTATCATTGTTAACTCATGGAACATACACTAGGCCTGCTAACGTGAGTGGGTCAAGAAAAAAAAGTGCCCAAATTCCCCCATTTCTGTTCAAAACTGTATCGTCCGGTTCAACAGTTGTTATGGCCGCGGGTGACAATGATTCAATCAATCCTTTTATCACCTAACGTTTGGTATACAGAACATCCAAGTTTCTTTTTAGCATATCTGAGTAGATTATTTTATGAGTGTAAATTCATGGAACGAGGCCCGCTTACGTACAGGGGGTCCTAAAGATAAAGTGCCAAAATTACCCTACTAAAGTCAATCACTCCATTCTGCTCATTTTCTTCCGTCAGTATTGACTTGTAAATGAAGGCAAGTTGAATAAACAGGACATGTCAATCAAAGCTACTATTACTCTTTATTCAAGCAAAAAATCTGAATCATGGCAAGAGGTGATCAATCGAGTGCTAGCCATAAGCCCGTAGGAAGGCAATTCCACCCTAAGACTGTGCTCCAGCATCCAATGGTCCTTGCTCTGTGTGGACTGGTGTTGCAATCTTGCAGAATGGCATTTGGTGCAATATTGAAGAGGTAGAATGTTGCTACTGGATGTAGGATGGTGTGTCCCTATATGTCACCACATTAATTTCCCTGGAATGATGACGAGTCTTGTTTACCATGTGGTGGTTATACCGCCCCACACCATGACGCTGCCTCCACCAACAAATGCCGAAAGTTACTCTTGCCTTGTCAGCGTGCGGTTCTCCGTGCCACATCCACGCTCTGATTCTGCCATCCAACTATCGAAAGGGCAGATGAACTCTACTCAAGTGTACTAAAACCTTGTACGTTCCGTATACAAAATGTGAGGTGAAAGGAGGATTGATTGAACCAGTAACACACGCGCCAATATCAACAGGACGATGCACTGTTGAACAGAAGTAGGGGAATTTGGGCACTTTTTTTTTGTGACCCACTCACGTAAGCAGGCCTTGTGCTCGTTTCATGTGTTTACAATCATAATAAGTTTGATACCATAGGAAAGAAAATCACACAAGCTTTCTGTTGATATATAATACATTGAAATTGATGCATAAATAACGGAAATATGATATACCAAAGTTGATATTCCAAACTTTTTGTGCTGAGTGTAGTATAAGACTACTTAAACTGGTATGTTTTGCTCTGCACCTTGCTCTTAACCTTTTCAATATCTGCTTCAGAGAAACGGAATAACAGTCTACAGTTGGTGTGAACTGGATAGCCAACAGGGCAGTCCTTTCCGATGGTCTTCACTGAATGTAGTTTACGGGTACCCGGCAGGGTTTTGACGTTTGGTCGGCTCCTGTTAACTGCATCCTTACTGACGAAAACAAACTCACGCCTGGAAATATGCTTTCCTGTGCTGCCTTTCACAATCTTCAATGGAACTGTCAATTGTTTTTTTTCAATACCCAAGCAAGTCATCAGCATTGCAGATGATTTCTTTTCCACTTACAACAGCTTGGTAGCAGCTACCTTTGACAATTGCGCCCAGGCCATCACAAACAGATTTGCCATGGCTTGTTTCATAGAAGTTGCGCACTATGGCTGGCTGGTGTCTTACTGATAGATCGTAGAAGGCATCTGTGAACTCGTACAGTGTCCAGTGGGGCTCCCAACACCTTCTTAACTATCTTAATGGCTTCATCCTCAAACGCCTTCACTCCACCAGCATCCTTATGTTGGTCGTCAGTTATTCCAATGATGACATGCTTAACAAGCAAGGTCTCGTCCTGTACCTCTTTCTTATAGTAGGCCATCATTGGATGAAGGGTAACTTGGTTTTGATCGAAAAATGCAGACTGAACATCTTGCTGAAACCTGCAAGTGTAGCTTTCAGTGTATATTTCAGGAATGATAAATACGAAAATACAGAAATAAAACCATAAAGTCTACTTGTAGTTTACGACTTTTCAACATCTCCAAAAAGGCAACAAAATTGGCAGTAGGTAGGCATTTACATCCTTGTCTTTCAGTCCCTGTACCATAAAAAAGTCTACTTGTAGCTTACGCCCTCCCCAAACCATATCCATCAGTAACTGCACTTTTTAACATGTCCAAAAATGCTACGTTTGACAAAAGGTACATGTGTTCAGGAAAAGTGATAGAGATACTGCAAACATTGGCAGTAGCCATGCATCTACAGCCCTCAGTCTTGCAGTCGATGAACCTGGGGCCATACCAATTTAATTTGTTGGTTCTCGGATTTTTTCCTAAAAAAATTGAAGCGACAGGGCGAAAAAAAAAAAAAAAAACTTGCAACAAGTCTGGGTTCAGGTCCAGGCTGGTTAGTCCAGACCTGAACTCATGGTATACGTGTGATAGAAATAGTTAATCAGTTAAAATTACATGCAAAATTGCATGTTGGCATAAATTTGTACAATATACATTAAATTATGTACAGTTGCTACAGTAAACAGAAATGTTCACAAAACATCTCAAATAGACCAATATAGTATTTTTACAGAGATGCAACGACAACAACAAACATTATTTAAGTTTGCCTCTAGAAATAAAATACCATCGCTGGAAGACTTATTTGCTCTCTGAGTTGATAAGAATCTGTCTATCCAAGGCTCTAATTACATTTCATGGTCAACTGGTGCAAATTGGAAAAAAAATTACAAATACTTCCACTCCCCCCAAAATACATGAACAAGCCAAAGTACTGAACTACATGTTGCATAAAACCATAGGTTTATTCTCTCTTTTTGTTACATGTACAATTATTTGTTGACAAAAAATTAAGATGCAGTTTGATTAAACTTCCTTAGAAAAAGCTAATGTTACATGCAAATCACTGAAATCAGCACTGAAATGGTACACCATGTACTATCTAGCCAAATCTGCAGTTCCATTACAAACAGCGTGGGGGCGCTTTTTTGACTTACAGAAGAAGAAAGATGGCCGCCGAGATTTTCCGACTTCATTTTCATCTCCATTTGGAAGACTTTGAGCATTTCAGGCATATCAAAACATGTTGGCTATGGAGGTACAAGAGTGAAAAAGTATTGGTGATTTATTGAGTTGTTTGTTTGGGTGCCGATTTCTGTGTTTCAATTGAAAATTTGCATGTGAAAGTGTGTGTGAGAGAGAGCACATGCTCAGCCGAACTTCTGGTTCTGCTACGTTATGTTATGCCCATGTGTATCTCATTTACGATGATTTATTTGTTCCTAAATATACCTTGCAACAAAAAATATATGAATCAATTGGTAGCAAAGGACTTGGGGGTGAGAAAAAGTAAATGCACTGGTACTTTCCAGACGTTCTGTTTCTCTAACGGAACCAAAGTTTTGCAGCACGATTACTGAATCATGTGAATGGAATTTGTTTTTTTTTTTGAAATTGGGAAAATTAGAAGCGGCGATTCCGAGAACCAACGAATTAAATTGGTGTGGCCTGATCGTGGGTCTCGTAGTCCAGCCAATTTGGGGGGGGGGGGGGCATCATGGGATGTCACCAAACAGAGGAAGTCTTTCAAGGATACAGGGCCATCAGCTTCTTCCTGAATGTCTGAAAGTGATCCTCTTCATGCCCTTTGTGACAGGATCTGTAAAGCTCTCGACAAGGCGTCTTCCAGTGTTGACGGGAATACCTTCCCTCTCACAATAGCTTCAGTCATCACTCCTATGTCTCTCTCTGCTGACGGAGTTGTGTGCCCCACAGTCTTGTGTTTAACAACATAGAGCAGCAGCTTCTGGCCTCATCAAACAATGGGACAGCCAGAGATCATACAAGGATCAACTCTGCAACATGAATAAACAAAAATTAATTCTCTATCAACCATTACAAAAAAGTGATCAAAGTGACACTTTACACATACCTTTTTTGTACCGTCGATGCAGAGTATTTCTCCAGTCGTGCTGAGGATGGAAGCTCTGTACACAGGGATCTTCTCCATCTCCATAATTATGTGGGCACGCCTCAGCACGCGGGCTGAAGGAAGCAAGCACAGACTGGAGCGGTGTAGGTCCCATCAGCTTTCACCAAGGACAGGATACTCTTCTGGGATGCTGCTGATCCAGCTGTGTGGGCTTCGTACAAGGGGGTCTGGTAAAGGCTACGTCGCTCCAAATACCACTCATCATGGCCCTGTTGCAACAGTCTCTTCACTTTACTCATGGATACAGAATTGAGGCGACTACTCAGCAGGGTTACCACACCAGAGCTCGCTTTCCGCACAATATGGCTGAAAATATGCTCCTGATGGCCGGGGCAAGATTCATGAGAATCTTGGGACTGCTTGCCAGCCACGTATGCTGTTGCCCCTGCTGTATGCTCATAAGATATATAGGATAATACAGATATAACAGTAATGTGATTACTCACAGGAGGACAGTTGAGCTCATTGTTTAGCAGCCTCTGCAGTGCTGTCCTCTGCCCTTCATCTGATGTTGGTGGAACAGGTGGCAAAGGCTGAAATGGACGGAGGTTGTGGCGAAACCAGGATGGAGGTGGATGATTGGTGCTGTTGGATTATCTAAAAATGTCTGCCTCTGCTGGTAGTTGAGATGGTCCCTCATGTTCTCGATTGATGATCTTAATTTCTTCAGGTCTTCTTCCTCGAAGTGTGGCTCCACAAAGGATGGCTGTCCGGTTGGTATCTGCTGCTTGCCATCAACTTCCTTGTATAGTTGGAGATCTGGGTCCGTTGAGGATGGTCGCCACACAGTGTCGGTTGACCACATCTTGTACTGGATGTTGACGTGTTCACTCCTATCTTTAGTAAACCTGAAAAAGAGGTAATCTTATTGTGGACTTGTTTGTCATCATGGGAATGATGTCATTAAAGAAGCTGAAGCTTAGCATCATTTTTAGACTGGGGCAGCCGCTCACTATAAATGCTGTTAACCATTGTTTGCTATTATTTGTCCCAATGAGCTTTCGTGCAAGCACTTGCAATAAACGTGTTATTCTAGTAATATCCTAATCAACATATCCACCTACATCTCCCTGCCCCACCCTTCATTCAATATTTGATGATAGTTGAGGAAATGAGCACACATTATATGTTCCTAAAGCCAGACAGAAGTGTAGGCAGTTCATATACCTCTACATATGAGGCTTGGAATGGCCTTCAATCGGGGCCAAATAATCTGCGAAATCTAGTAAGAACAGGGCATAAAGAAAGGACTCTGTATACTGTATAACTACCATACTGACCCACTAAACCCTGAGCCTCAACATCAGTGTTGACTGTTTCATGATAAGTTACGGAACCTTAAGAGTTTGTCTCTCCGATTGCCAACCAGGCACTACAGTTGCATGTAACTGTAATTGTTGCAATATTTTCAATTGAAATTTGTTTTTTTCTTTGTTTTATTACTCGTATATATATTATTTGTATTATTATCTCCATTAGTGTACATTATCATGTCACTACTCTTCCTGGAGTCATACATATATAATAAGATATAAATGAAATGCATGAAATGAAAAACAGCAAATGCGGATAATTTAGCGTAAAATGATAAGCAGATGAAAGAAATTTCAAACTGGACATTAGGGCTTTAAGTTAAGTTTTTTTTTTTTTTTTTTTATTCACAAAAAACATAACACATAAACAAAAGGTGAACCATCCAAACCATATAAATCATATATACAAAGAAAAGGTAACTATTATGTAAAACATAATAAGGGTTTAAGTTTTAAGGAGCGCTTTAGTCAAGAAGGGGGTATTATTTCCCTACAAATGGTAATTCCAAACCTTATAATACAAGTGAAAACTTCAACTTCTATATAAAGAACTCCAGAGGGTTGTTTGCGGTCATCAAAAAAACGCATCTTGCGGATCGACTCCCATCCTCTGGAAAGGGTGAAGAATATGCCCATGCCATAGAAATCTACTACTGCCTCTTTTCTTGATTCAAGCGTGTTGGGATCATCAAGGAAACATCCAAGTGTTGTTCTGCTGGCCAGTGACACTACTGCCTAGGCCGTCTGACTCGGAACCATCGGTGTTGTTGTGTATCATCTTGTCTGATGTGAACAGCGCATCCATCAGGGCTCTGACTTTCGATGCTCTGTACTTGTCTGAAGGATTGGACTCAAAGGAATCGACCTGTGCGATTACAGGTGCTGGCACTGCCACTTGCCGCCAGGGTGCACCGATCAGAACTGTAATTGTAAGAAATGCAACAACATTCAAGAATCAGGTTTTGCACTGGCACTCACAACAGGGAAGTAATTTTATGAAATCATCGCATAGCAGCATTTCAGTATCTACTTCTTGTCATGGCTGGACAAGTGAATTATGTAACCAGCTTACGTTTTATCAGTCAACTCAAGTTCTCATAACATTCTCAGGCTGGAAGTCCTGATAGGATGTGACGTTGGAAAGCTGGAAGCCCAGACTTCTTCTGCTGTTTGAGTTTTGAATCTTGAGTCAAACGCAATTGCCTCCTCGAAGAAGTTTGTTACTTCTAGATCTTGGTAGCGTGTTTTCAGATCCTCCCAGATCACTCTCTTTATCTTCTTAGTGAACTCAGTGTCAATTGCATCATGGGTGCACAGGTGGTTTCTCAGCTTGTCCATCATTGGTTGATTTGGCCAGATGTTGGACGGCGCTCCGCAGACATTGCCTCTGTTATCTGAAAGGGCTTGAACATGACCCTGGCAAATCCTTCCATCTGTGCAATGTCCTCATCCTTACATCTCTGCAGCTTCTTGAAACTGTCCTTGGTCTTTATCCTGTCATCCAAGGAGGCTGCGACAACCGCAGGGTATTGTTCAAGAAAGCGAGCCACCATGGTATACGAACTGATCCAGCGCGTTTTACAGTCAAGCAGCAAACTTTGGCGAGGGCGATCCAGGGCTTCCTGACCGCGCCCCTTCCGGATTCCTTGGCCACTGCAGCACTTGGCTTGTAGCTGTCTTTATCATCCTTGTCTTGACATATGATGCATGGTGTGCCAGCTATCTCATCATTGGGTATCTGGCAAGCAGGGTGTTTTTTGACCTGGTCAATGTTTACTCTTTGCAGTTTTGATGTTTTATTGTCCATCAACACAACTGTCTTCCCCTTGACTTCTTGAACCGAAGCTCTTTTGGGGCCTCTCTGCGACTTTGACTCTTTATATTCAAGGACTTTGATGCTTCACTCATTTCTCCGACATGTTTTGCACCTTGTGTGCAGCACATGTGAATGCGTAAACCGTCTTCTTTCTTGCGTTTTCCTTATTGGACAGGGTATCCCAGTCTGGAATCATGGATTCAAGCTTTTCCTCTTTCATTTCAAGAACAGTCTTGTAACTTTGGTTTCTATAGCAGCTCTATGCTTCACATGTGTCAGGATTTGACGTACATGTGCAAAACTTGTATCCACCCCTGTCTTCAAATCCTCTTGGCGCCTATTTTGTAGTCAATGTTAGTAATAGAAATGGGTCTCCACATTTGTGATGATCATCATTTCCTTAAAATAGAGATAACATCCTACCTTTTGAATTTGTCCTTTTACAAAGCTTTCGTTGAGGGAACCTAGGAGTCATTTTCTGTGAATTCAATGTCGGTAAAATTATTCAAGTCATTGAAAGGGGGAGATCTAGAGCTTTCTGCTGCCTCAGGGTCCAGTACATCACCGGGGCTTCCTACGGCGTCCAGCACATCACCAGAGTTTACTACAGTGAGTCGTACATCGGGCGTTTATAAGTCGGAAAATCTGACTTTTAAGACCTATTTACGACCATATTTCAGAGTTACGACTTAAACCCTCCTAATTTACGACTAAAAACTTAAAATACGGTCGTTTCCTTTGTACGACTTAATAACGACTACCGTTGTCTTGACAATAAGGAAACGTTGCCAAGACTAGAAAAACAACAATGGCTGTCGGACACTCGGCCGCCATGTCAACTCTGGTCGCCATGTCAACTCTGGTGGGTGACGGGATACCGACGCATATCACCGTGGTGATGGTTACCGTGGCCACCGAATGATTGACAGCTAAGGAGACCACGTGCATCGGGCCATTTCAAATTCTTTGAGTGACGGGATGTCGCCACATTGTCACCGGAATGATTGACATGTATAAAATGGGTACTATGTATTTCTGAGCCCGTTAAAGACGTTATGGAACAGCTTTTACCTTTTTAACCTGAGCCAAATGGCACGTTTGCAATAGTTGATGAATTTTTTCATATTAGTTTGACCCAAGGCCATCCAGGAGTCTTGAAGGGTACTAAGATCACTTTTGAAGTTGTTACTTGTCGAGAGAAGCTGTTTGAGATCTTCTATCATTTGTGATGTGATGGAAGACGGTATACCCAGTGTTTTTTCTTTTTATGTTGTCCCAAAGGTGAATACTACAGCGGTATCCTTTAGCTAATGGGAATGAGTCCTCCAGTGACTCTATCAGCGCAGGCTCTCCGTCTGATCCATATGCCTGTAGTTTTTCCTTTAATTCTGGTTTATGGCTGAGTAACGCGTCAAAGAGTGAGATATATGATTCTTTATTTTTGTATTGTACAAGGGCCATAGGGCCGATCATTATAGGTGGCCCATTGCTTCCTTTGACCTTAAGACCCAGATGTCTGTATGTTGACACCAATAACCAGAATGGGCCCAAATTAAATGTAACATCTACACCTAAAACACTGGGCTCATCAGATATTGTACAAAACTTTGATATATCATGTAGTTGACGGTCGTTGAATAATATGTGTGTGTTTGCTCCTGTTGTTCTGATATATCTCCGGTAGAATCTATTGTAAGTATTTTCCTCGCTGTCCATGAAGGCACGACATCTATGAAGGGCAAATGTTGGTGTATGCTTTCTGGTAATGTTACTAACTTGCTCTTGCCCCCTTGGCAGTTGGCACTGAGTGTTTACACCCGCTATGCCTCCCACATCCTCCATCACTAGGTGATGTATTTTGGCGGGCCCCGCAGGTTCAGGTCCGTGGATCAGGTCACTGGATTTTTCTCGTCGAGCTCTAATCCTTTCAGAAGCTGACCTGTCAGGAAGGCTTTCCTACTGTTGTACATTTCTCTTAATACCATACAGCCTACACCATACTTTTCTACAAACGCTCCTTCCGTCCGCCTTGAAGGTAAACGTACTCTTAAGGTTGTTCTCATAGTTCTGGAAGCAAATTACATCATCATGTGCATTTTGGTCCCCAAACCATGCATTGTCGTCGAAGAAGATTTCTGTAACAATTAGAACACAAAAAGTCGAGAGGAAATCACAATTACCTTGCCAGTGTTTCATGTGATCTGATATTCCCCTTGGGGTCCTTTGAAGGTCAACAGCAGTGGTGGTCTGATGTGATAGTAAGAAGGATGTGGTCGAATTCATGAAGGTGCTGTCCATAGTATTACGCCACTTTTCTGTGTGACTTGAACCAAAGGGTCATAAGAGCATTAAGAGCCTTTGTTACGCCCTGTCATCCCTTTTATCAAGTCAAACTTCGGTACTATACTCAGCCATGTCCATAACCGTCGGATAATGGGGATATTTATTGACAAAATCGTTACCATGAATTGGGAGACTACAGTTAGACCTGGAAGTTGATCCAGCAGAGGTGCAAAGGTTGATGCCTTCTTCTCCTGACTACATTTTTTTTGTTCACCATGTCCTGCATCTCCCTTTTGCTCATCTCCTGTGCTGACTGGTCATGGGCCACCCTGTTCCTCAGCTGCCTGTACTTACTCAGTTTGGGTGAGCAGTCTGTAATGGGAAAAGTATAGTGCTTAATTCTAATTGCATTAGTTTGTATTGACTATGGTATAATGCTAGGCACTTTTCTTTCTACTGTATTTCTTGGTTCTTGACTTTTTTCAGCAAATGCTGAAAAATATGATCAGTGTACTTCTTTACTATAACACTGGCACTGACCAATGATTATTTATCATTTTATGATTATTATTGCATTAACATACCTGCTACTTTGCCTCTTCCACCACGATGTGAAACAGGACATTTACTATCTGCAACATGGTGACATTAAGTTAATTATGAACGCACTGCCTTGATAATTCGGAAACAATAATGCTGGATGCAATGTTTGAATCAATGCCCGTAAATTAGTCTGCATTAGTCCTTATGATTGTTCAATGTGAAAGTTCTGAATGTTCATTGAATGATTATCTAATCATTGTAGATGAAAATGTGCGGTATCACAGGTATTTTGGTGTCTTGAATACTTTCAATGCTGACATATCCTCAAACTTACTTAGCTTGTATTTCTATTCTAAAGGCTTGCCTATCTTTTTTGCTGCCCTCCTGTGTACTTGGTACAGTTTACATTTGGGGCAAACCTGACCAGCTTTTCCAACTTGTGCTGCACACTGTCATCAACTGAATCGTGTGCGATTAGCTGAACAGCTTCAAGCAGGATGTCAAAGCTGTCCTGTGAAAAAAAAAGATCATAATATTTTCTTTCAGTTCACACAAATACCTCTTTTAATAACCCTATTTCAGAAAAGCGGAACATACGCTGCATACCTAAAAGCCACACAATTTCCGTGCAGCAGGTATGTCCGCAGCACAGCACGAAAATGCCGCTTGGAATTTCAATGGAAATAATGCAGACATGTGCTTGGTGAAGGACACACCTTGCTCCCAGGGGAACTTCAATTCTGTCACGATGAAAAGTCCTTACAGAATTTACGATAGTAATTCGCAAATCCGAGGAATTTCTGGATCTCCTTCACACTACGTGGGACTGGCCAGTCTCTGTCAGTTCGGATCCCCTCACCTGAAATAATTCGTCCAAGGAACTCTACCTCAGTTACGAGCAGTTTGCCTTTCTGTGGGTTAAGTTTGAGGCTTGCCTCCCAAATGTACAAATGCCTATCGGATTTTGCGCCTCAGCTCATCTTCAGCTCGAGAAGGTTTGGATGGATCTTGGTGATATTTTTCAGCAACATGTTTTCTTTATTGTAGAATGTGACCGGCTTGTCCAAATGCCTCCCGGATTTTGCGCCTCAGCTCATCTTCGTTGTTTGTTCTCAGTACACAGATGTTAACCACCCGTCCATCTGCTTCCAGCTGAGTCCTCCTGTTCCTTCTGGAGACAGTGGTGGTGCCAGGATCCACCAGTTGCACCCTTCTGTTGTTGCCCCGACCTGGCATCTGTGTACAATGAGTGTGGAACAAACATAAATTCAAAGCTGAAGACAATTTTGCATTGCAGGAGGTACCTGCTTGTCTGCAAATTACAACTTCAAATTCTCATTACAAGAGTTTGAGATTTAAGATGTGTCTCATTATGCTACTTTGATGACTGAACTTCTTCCTGCTTGTGACAGTCACCATGGTGGTAACCAACGGTCATAGACTATCTTTCTGATGAGTGCCTGATTAAGTAAGATTTTTTTCAATAAATTCTTAGATACATGGAATGGACTCATCAATTTTACAAAACACAAAATCAACACCCGACATGATAACTTTTTTTTTCATTTTATTCTCCACTATTTCATATCGTTAACTTTTTTAGAATTCATCCTACCCACTGAATCAGTGTAAACCACTGAATCTATTTCACAGCGCTTTAGTTGGAAAACAATTTATGTGATTTTTTGGTTTTCTTGGATGTTAGATGCCATTAGCCCCTTAGACCATGAAGCTGGTCAACACATCTTTTAGTCATTTCTATATCTTATCTTATAGACTGCTAATGGGTATAATCCTTAAGCACAATGGAAAAAATGTAGTTACCGTTGGCAATTGAGGATACAACCATCCTCGTTCCTTTGCAGTTGAGGTGTTTGTCAACATCAAATTTCAGCAGATCATTACGATTGGCAAGATCTTCATCTTCCTCTACTTTAGCTGGATTTGTTCCTGTGGAAGTATTATATTAACCAGAATTAATTTGGTGCGTGATTTGAAGTGAATGATTTAATTTTTTTAGCACATGTAACAGTTGCTTCCCATGTTGTCAGACAGATCGGCACATTCAATGTATATTAGAATTTTAAATAATGTATGCATGGATATAAAACAGGACTTCTATTTGCCAACTTAAATGTGAAGGTCAAAATTTGTATTTAGCTGTAGGCTTTAAGCTTGTTGTATTCATGTCCAAATCCTGAAACTTGATAATGTATGGATCGTTGATAAAATCCTTCATGTGAGATGGTCCTGTTGGCAGGAGGGAATATGTTACATTGATGTATATATGAAGGTGCTGAATATGCAAATTCATTAGGATTTGCAATACTTAGCAAAACCGTTGGGTCGAGGCATGAATACTGTCGCTCTCCTCCTCAAACTTCACTGATACTGGAGGACTAGCAACAATTGGCTTCCACTCTATTGCATTAATAGGTGCTGATGGTCTTTTGCAGTTTCGAGTTTACCGCCTTGAACTGTTATGCTAGCTTGCATTAGGTGTGGTTGGTAGTGACCTTGATCTCAAAGGCGTCCCTTAGTTACAATAAGTTCGTTTGGAACAGTTTCTGGTGTTGACTGTTGGAATTGTACGTCGGATCCAAGAAAGCAACGAGAGTCTGCTACATTTTGAAGATGCAGACCTCTTATGGATATATTATGTGGTCTTTATATAATAGTATGTTGAAGATTGTACAAAATACTTTATAAGAATAATCTGCTGAAGACTGAACAAAGTGGAGTAAGGATAGGCAGGGGTATGAAATGAAATGATGACAAATTGTTATTCAAGTAACAGGATAGGACTTGGGAAACGGTCAGATGATTCGGATAGCTCCCACTGAGAAAGATAGAGGAGGCTATTTGAAATGTATGACTGCTTCCAAAATTATATTCAGTTACTTAAAATAGTTTTTATGCATATGTTACTACAGAGGTGTCTAAAATCTTTATCGACCTAAGAAAAACATAATACTGCTAAGTGAAGACAGTCTAAAAATAACGGACATCTGGTGGTGGTGGCGTTGCCTGTTGGTGAAAACTTCAAGGCTTGTCCTCCAACAGGTCGGACACGTTCACGGTGGGCCGGATGTTAGGTCTATGTCATCTGACCAGTTGCACCCATTCGTAGAAAAATATGATGTTGTCATATTAATGTTAATCGTCACTGAGCAATGTATCTTTGTTACAGTTTCCAGATCTCTTTTTCACGATTTCGTCACGGCTCAGGCACATTTATTGTTGTTAGGATATGGCATTATTGTGGTTTGTGGAAATTCCCATCTTAGCCACCATTTCCTGAGGCAGCATTTTCAAAGCTGAATTCTTCGCACCTTTATACTGTAAAATCTCATCTGTGATGTAGGCCAGGGCAGACATCCTAGAATCCTTGCCACCAATGGCAATGTATGCGGCGACACGTGTGTATCGGTGAACCATTTGAGACAGTCGATAGTGCCATATGGAGAAGGGGTGTCCGTTCCTGAAGCTCTGTCTCCATGGTTGTGTATGAAAACTTCTGTAGGTCAGGCAATGAACCAGCAACATTAATATGAAGCAACTATCTTATATCATAACACAGGCAAATTATACACCGAAAACCACACCTTTAAATATATTTAAGCCATAGTACTGATATTTGTACTGTGGCCCTTCATGTAGCTCTCTCGCTACTGCTTTTCTCTGGACTCTACTTGCTTCCAGTTGTCTCCCCAAATCCCTTACCTTCTACTCTGCCTCCAATCGCTTTTGTCTGGAACTCATTCAAAGCCACCTCATGTACCTATAGTACATAACATAGTACAGGAACATAGACTACTTGCTGGATTGGTTGGTATATTTGTTGATGCTGCTACTGGACCTGAAGATCTCTGACGTTAAACTTGTAAAGTTAGATGTAGAAAACGCCTGCATTATGCTGAGGTTCCACAGAATACATGTATATATAAGAAGGAACACTCAGAACAGCTCCTCTCAGCATCAAACTGCTGGGCTAGTGCGCAATCATGTCCTTCTACTCATGGGTCACATACCTAGCCAGCCCCTCACACACTGGTCCCGGGGGCTTGCGTATGGGATGTACTGGACTGGTAGTGCAGAAGGGTTTGTCTTTCTCTCCTCATCTGACAACATGACAACCAGGACATGAATGGCAGCTGGCTGACGCTTCTTTCTGAATAAGTTAGTGTCTGACACTGAACACAGTGATGGCTGCTGTTCTATAGGCTCTGCTCAAGTGTCAGTGACCGCATAATATTGTGAATATATGCGATGAATAGTTACCATTGGTTGCAGAGCAAATCGTGACACATCACTGATGACATCGATGTTTATTTTTTTGGCTTTTGGCAGAATATCCAACTAACTCGGGGTTTATTAGTCAGGTATATAGTTACAGCTGTCCAGCCTCTTGGAAACCATTGGAAGTCGCATCAACATTTCGTCATTACAAGTTATACTTAGCCACTGAACTACTTAATAATTAATTTTAAAAAAAATGACCAGATGATTGCACATGCCAAAATAATTATCATGTTGATTAAGACCAAATTACTCACCAAAGATGGCCTGGACTTTATTATTGCCCAGTGCTTTATACTCATTGCCCCCGTGCACACTGCTCTCCGCGAGCTGCTGCCGGGTGAACAGGGCGCCGAGAAGCTGGGTGATCACGCCCTGTTGTATTTTCAGCGGTTTCCCATCCTGCTGGCTCATAGCAGCGGCGATGCATTCCTCGGCCTTGGCCACCGCCTCGGCCGGTACCTGCACCTGCCGGGCAGGAGCCCCGATGGAAACTGCAAGTGTGCAGTAGGTACAAATTTAGGTACTAAAGATAGAAGAGATTGTATTATCTGAGCAACGAAATACTCTTACACAGATCTTGAAAGTCCGTTTAAAGTCCGTATGAAGGTCATTAATATATGATCTTTACAAATGGAATAACATTCAATGGACAATAAAGACGTCTTACAATGATCGATATGCAATACTATGCAACTACAGATCGAAATCATTGATTATTGATGTAAACGAGGATATCGATTTGCATCTTACCTTATGTCAATTACATTATACTTACTTCCTCCTCCTCGGCTTGAAAGTCACAATGTGGTGAAAACGGCTTCTGAAGCCAGGATTGATGCTAAAGACGCACTTCTCTATTTCCTTGTATCCTACGAGGATAACGATTGGAGTCTTGTCACGTGCTATAAAATACAGTGTACAAAACTAATGGATACATATAGTAAGTGTTCGCGTACCTCAGATTTATATAACAGTTACATCAAGACTAGCTAAGCATACAGTATTATTCTTACGCTCGAGCCTCTAGGGCTTTCTTGGCGTCAAGTTCCAAACTGGTACAACAACTAGGCGATGATGATTAAGTACTACTGGATAATACTGTTACAGTAATTTTTCTTACTTACTTGTTCAACTAGGTGACTTTCATGCATTGCGGCATCAACTGCGATCCCCAGTCACAGTGTTGCCGAGTATTTTTCACTTCCTGTCAGAAGGACACTCACAGCATTGAATAAACAGTCTCCGTCTCCTGTGCACTCTACTGCCACATGGTTGGCCGGGATGTTGATGATATCTGTTGACACAAACAAAAGATTCCAATGCACATGTTAGGCTAGAAGGAGCAGCTGAATACTGCACAGGATGAAACATTTACTTTGATAAGGCATTACCTTAGCATGTTACGTCACAACTAAAAAAACTACATGTGCACTTGATATTCATTGATTGCAAATATGCGGATTGCGGTGCTTTTTTTAGCTTACCTTAGCACGGATGTAGTCTTGGTAGCAACTGAGGATGATAATCAGCTTTAAGTTTCCTCTTCTGGCCTCCTATATTTCCTGAACATGTAAATATAAAAGTTACTATACATTCCTATAAAATTGAATGTTTATGATATTGTCATAGTTTGTTAGGTGCTTTTTGGACTGCTTGACAAGATACCTGACATATGTACTTACATGGCACACTAGGTGATGTGAATGGCAGCTGTCAACTCAGACGTGTCTTCCTCGCTCATCAGTTTGAATTTAACTTCAATCCAGTCACAGTAGGGTATTTCAGTGCCATTGGCAGCCTGTAAGGTAAAGTCTGATTCCCAGAATGTTTGCCAATGGTTGAATTTCTGATCCTGTATTTTCACTTGTTAATAATGGTTGTGTTTGAAGAATTGGAAGACTTTCCTTCAGGGCTGCAAAGTTCCCTCCCTGGTATGACCTGGAAGGTCCGATGTTGGCCTTGATAGTGCACAGTATGGTCATGAGCTGGTTCTTCTCCGGAAGATTATGTGCGGTGAACGTTACCCTGCCATTTTGTTTTGTAGAGGCCAACTCTTCTGATGACATACTGGCCCGATGTTTGCCTGTGCTTTGCGCGATAGGCATCATTTGTAGCCTTCTTGGCCAGTGGGGCATAAGACAGCCTTGGCCTTCTAGGTAGCGCATTTTGATTGCAACTTCGAAGGGGCTGACGAGAACATCATTTGTGATATCCTGTAGTGGGTTTCTGAATTGACTATGTAGGTACATGTAGATAAAAAGCTTATGAAAAACGATTAAATCATAAATCTTTAGAAGCATTGATACTAGTCGGAAAACGCCATTTCCAAATATAAATGCGGCATGTATATCGGAAATACAGATGTTTATCCATAGCGTCAATTTACTAGTACTAGTAATATATTACCATCATATATATGGAAAGTCCATGGAAAGGGCCATGGGATGATTTACGCTTAAGACAACACAGTCAGGGCCCGGTACAAGGTGCTGTCGACCCCTTGAACCTGGTTGTCGTCAGTACTTTCTGCTTCCGCTTAACCGTGGCTCGCACAGGGCAGCGCTCTCATTTTCGACTTTGTACAGGTCGACGCGCTTTCCGCCATACTGCAGTCTGGTTTCAGCTGTAAGTAAAATCGGCACAGATCAATTTTTTTCAAGCCACCCTTTCCGCCACCTCCATGATGGCTAGATGTTCTTTCAGGATTTTTTAAAATTATCTTGATGTCATCACCCAGCACTGCGAGGCTGATGTGGGACCGATGGGATGTTAGGATAGCCCCAGTGCTGCCAATAATCCGGAGAATGAGAGGAAATACTTCTTGGCCTCCTTTGAATTTCCATTGGTGGCTTACCGTCACGTCCAGCATACACAACCACAGTACAAAGCCTTTGTCTTATTTTGTCTGTACAATATGAAACAGTCCGAGAACCAAAATCAGATCAGTAGTGTCACTCCAAGCAGTGCACCGTGTATATAATCTACTGCCATTCCTCCAATAAAATCAAAATGTGGTACTGTGGCCAGCCATGTACAACCTGGAAAAAAGGAAAGAAAATTGAATATTGCGGTCGGGTTGAACAGATTAGTGATTTGTAAAAAGTCAATATCAACAGACATGCATAGTACATAATGTACACCTAAAACACTTTGTACAAAATGCATTGATTATCATGGGCACCTGTGCCTGTAAGTCTCTGACGGTGCTGTATTTTAGCAATGCTGCACCATTTCAGTAGTACTACACACAAAGCTGGGAAATTATTAAGAAGAAGGTATTCAGGTCTTAAGTTTTATGCATTGATTGATGACAGATGCCCGTACAACAAAGATTTTTTTAGAGAAATTAAGGTGAGGAAGAACGATATCATAGAGAAGATGTACATGTACACTTATTGTCATTACTTTACATATCTCACACTTCTCACGTTATACTTCGCTTCGACTTTTGAAAAAGGTATCAAAGGGATAAAACAAAATTCAATTATCTTACATCTGCGTTTTTATCAAATGCAGCTGCAGCTTGGGCTCTTGGCTGCATACTTATGTTGTTCGGTGTAGTCAAACTCGAAGTCTTCATCATCATGTCCTTCTACTACTCTTCAACGAATCATGTACTGTTTGTCTTGATCACAAAGTTGTCTACCCTCACTCAGGAAGCACGGTTTTTCTGCTCGTCGGTTGGCAATGAACGGTTGAAGCTTCTCTTCACAAAAGCTGTCAACCTCCTCTTGTGGAACAACAAGCCTGCGGCATAGCTGAAATTCAAATTCAGGGCAACACAAGGTTTATGATATAAATTGAAATATAGAGAGGTTTCAGATGGAATGTAAGGGTTAGAAGAACTTGGGTTCAATTTGGTGTACATGAAAAAATTGCTCAAACCACATTAAGTTTTAGTTAGCTCACCTTGGAAGTGGACCAGTGTAGGACGCTGTAGTTGAGCAGCGTGTCCTTCAGAACATTTGGCATCTCCCTAGCCCACTTATCGGCCTGTTGCTGTACATTGCTGTACAGAAGTTGACCTCTTACTCTTCACCAAAGAACTTTTTACATCTCTGGTTTAACCTGTGTATGACAGGGTTGGTGTACATCGTGTTCTTCCGGCCCTTCTTCCCCAGCACAGAGTTGGCCTCCCTGTTGGTGTTCCACCTGGCGATGCCACTCAACGGGTACACCTGGAAGGGAATGGCTGCACAGTGGGGCTCCGGAATCATCACCGGGAGGAATTTGTGGAACTTCTCCAGGATGTTGCTCCCCCTTACCGTTGTGTAGTAAGGGAGCCGGTGTTCATTCTTGGTGACATATTTTGTGATGGAATACATTGCCCTGTCCGGCGGATCTTGAATGCACTCCAGGTGTTTCTGTTGTGAAGCCCAGACTTGGTTGATTTCATTATCGTTCCTGAAGAGCGGTATCTGGTTGTCCTCCAGACCAGCGGTGCCCTTCAGAGTTTTGATAATGAAATCGATCCTCGCATAGGTTTCGTGAGAACCGACCGATACCCTCCGCACGTAGTGCTTCAGCTGTTCTTATGTCAATAGCCAAAATGTGTCTCGCTATTCATTTTGTCAATAGCCAGGTTTGCCTATAGAGACTCTCAAACACGTCTTCAGTTATCCCCGCTCCTTCTACCTGAGGTACCGGTCGTCGAGCCATGGGCTATATGTCCATGTTGGCCATTGTGCCCCAGAACAACGTATACTTAGCTCTCCCCATGTAGCTCACTGGCAAGCCACAGACACAAAGATAGTGTCGTGTGTTGTGTACGCCCTATTCGGAGGAACGTATCAAACATTTCAGCTTCTAACTCGCTAGAGTCTACTTTTGGGTCGAAGGCTCACAAAATTAGTGGGAATTTTAGCGCAAAAAATCACAAACAATGAAACATGTTGGTATGCTTAATGCGGCTAGCAGATTTCTATGAAAGTTTGGGTAGGCACCAAATGAGTAACTTACGGTTCACGTGGGAGACCCTCTTCTCTTCCTCGGATCCAAACTGGTTTAGGATCAGTCCCCTGAAATACACTGGTCACAGTGTGAAGCGGACCGCACCAGGATGATCTTGAACACAAATATTGTGCCTTGCTGTTACACTTATTTCGTAATTTCTTAGCTGTTTCCCACGCAGATGCACAGGTTACCCGGTTTCTACGTCCTGTTTGTGTTGCTTGCTGTCTGCACCTTTTTTATCACGTGTGAATAATAATTGTGGACTATAGTCTTGTGCAGGTCGTCCCCCGCGGCCCCTCTTGTTACAGTTCTTTAGAATCTGTCAAGATGATTTGTCAGCGTCTCTGATGCAAACACACGCCGCATTGCAGTCATCCACGCTCCTATTCACGATAAGTAGAGGAGCCCTGCTTGTCTCGCTGTATCCGTAGATCATGGGTTCCGAGTGGCGGAGTGAATGCAGGAAATATGTGAGGGATTGTGTGCTCAGTCGTTATACCCGCCTCACATTAGGCGCGATTCGATCGGAAGACTAGTTTACGAGCTCTAAATGACATTTTCGTGAGTAAGACGTCCGGTGTTCTCACGATCATCTTGCGATTTTTAGGGATCGGCGGCAATTTTCAGTAGTCTTACGACGGTCGCGGTGCAGCGAAACATGTTCTTAACATAAGCGACAAGTCGCAGGAGATCTCCGAGATCGCAGAGCTCGTTACCGAGTCTCAGATCGTGCGTGCAAATCGTGCATACCTCGCAAGGGTGTCGGTCAATAGTCTTGCGTCAATCCAACGATTGAAGACCGATAGGCGAGCACAGACATGGTTATTAATCATCGAGCGCAAATCGGATGGCGAACGCCCGTCAGTCGGGCGACGTTCGGGCGACGTGAACCCGACTTCCGATTGTTTACAAATATTGATTTTCTGGGAATGAGAGGGTAATTCTAACATTGTGGCCCCTGTGGCGGTATGTAGGCTGGCTTTGTGACACACTTTCCTTTCTTGTGTCATTTCTATTATGCCCGCGCATTCCTTTCATTGGTTAAAAAGATTCCGACAACAAAATAAGCAACATTTATTGACCTCTTGCCTTTTTTGAGGAACGTTTTATGTTCCCTTGTCCGCGTGCAAGAGGTCATGGGAGGTTCATTATCATAGATTTATTCACCGTCGATCGCACGAGGCTCGCTTATATGTGAGGGGAACAGATTTGGGGCGAAAAATACGCAAGACCATCTTAAGATCTTAAAATCAGCCGACCTTCCTGCGATCGCGAAGTACGTCCGAAGATCGTATATAATGTGAGGCGGGTATTAGCACTTCTCGTTTCTCACTACCAGCTCATACACATAATGCTGCCTCTCCTTAGCATATTTTGAAACTATTGTAATTTGGAACCCCCGTTCATTACCGTAACTAAGTTTGGAGAAAAATTTCGGACTTACGAAGGTCAGCAGCCCGGTCAGAGCAACGTAGACGTTGTTGACGTTAGTGGTCACGTACCGAAACTGATTGAGTTGGCTATATCTAGGGTAAGATGGGAAAAAAACAAGTCAATAAATTAATTGAAAATCTGTACCCGGGACATCGACCCTACACGTGAAAACGTACTGTCATGCATATGAAAATGATTAAATAAGCGGTGCCTTTGATCAGGGTCATTTCTGTACATACCATACATGTGGTCTGGTTCCTGTTTCGTGCCGGGGACCATGTTGATTTGTCCTGTCACATTGTATGGCACCTGCAGTAGAATATATGATATTTTTCAGGTTGCGCTGAGTACATAGTACTTTATGCCATAGGTATATATTGCAACTTAATGGTAGAGTAGAGTACAGTAGTGTAGAGTGTCTTCGGCCACGTAGGAGACGGCTGGTTCCATTGTAGGCCGCTCTTTGTTTTAAGTTGATGGTCATTAATCCATGCTGATGTTCATTTACGATGACCTTCATATCATTACAAATATGTGGAAGGTAATAATGGACAGGTAATATATTGATATAAACATGTAATATTTATCCTTCCTATTCCCAGGCATTTATCAGCGACCATTAGAAATATTTTTTTTCTTTATTGAAATACATGTAAAAAATACAAATAAACGGACGAGGACAAAGTGACGGCGGACTCAAGTTACATTCAACTTATATTAACGCCGCCACTTATACAAGAATTGAAAATTATAAATTATTCAGGACAATAATAAATAGATAATTGCGGTCAAAGACAAACGGGGCGGAACCTCTGCTTGGGGATCACACCGCTGTTACTTTTACTACATGTGCACAGAATCAATTGCTTGGAGAGTAACAGCGGAGTCTACATTATTTCCAACTGGGTTGTTTATCCTTTTATGCTATAAATCTAGCAATTGTGCCAATATCTGATACTCCAATTGCAGCACAACTTTTGTTTTCATATTTGACACCATCAAAGGCGTCATACACCTTTAACTTTAACCGCCATACACCTTCAAGTTTGTGGAGGGCCTCGTCTGCATACGTTGCAAACCCTATGAGGGCATGCAAATTGCAGTACATGTGATTCATTTTGGCCATCTTTTCTCTCGTTGGCCCATCCAGCTCACTCCAGTTCTGAATCACATCTGGCAACACTTCCGCTCTATATAGGCCTCAACTAGCCGGTTGAACATCTTTTGACTAGAAGCACCGTCAGCCATTGTTTTTTTAAAACTTTGCTAACAGCTCCTTAGACTTTTGGACTTTGTTTTCAGGTGTACTTGTGAGGCTGGCCATCTTGTCAATGAATTTGTCATTCTTTTTAAGCACTGTCAGGTCTTCCTGCATCTCGGCCTTCTTCTTTCTGTAATACTGGAGTCCGACTCACTGTCTTTCTCTATGCTTTTTCAGCTTCTCTACTTTTGTTTGTAGGTCGGAACGATTCTGCGAGAATATCCGCCCTGTACACAGAGCTGTCATTACTGTAAAGTCAGAAACATTTAAAAAAAACGCAACTGAAGACATTACGAATAAACATTTAGTGAGTGTATATCAATCTGCGGGCACATTTGCCCTGTACACAGTTTAAACTCGCCCCTTCTGAGGATACACATCATTCTTTTCCTGTCAAAGTTGGACTTGACCTTTTCACGGCCTTTTACATATACATCAATGCAATCACGTAGAACAAACTTGCCACTGAATGGATATGCCCGGGCCTTTTGGCGTTCAGTTTTGTGGAGAAAGAACTGCTCCTTTAGCAATACATGCAAACCAGAATCTGGTCTGGAAGTGCTGAGGGTTCACTATGGCGCTTTGGGTGTGGCATACATACATCGAAGCCACCTCATTTGCAAGCCCTCGCACTTTCAACCAGTTGCAGGTTCACATTCAATCTCAGCAAACTTTTGATTGTTGTCTGGCCTGAGCAATACTGCTTCACAATGTAAGATTCAACATATTCATCTGTATTTGCAATATTGTGACCAGCCTTTCCTTTAACACTTAACCATCATCCTGGTTGCGATTGGCCATGCTACGGTCACATTTACAAAATGCGACAGTGCCACAATACAATAGTTCTTATTGGATTGTGCAAATATGGGCAACAACAAGAGCCAAACAGTCTCTCTAGCAGCACCTATATCCCATTATTAATTGCACTATAGTACAACCTCAGCAGTGGCCCAAAACAGGTTTACAGTCTGAATCCTGTAGGGAAATGCCACATCCTCTTCTGAACATGAACTGATCAACTCCTCAAACTTAGTAGCCGTGTATCCTTATCTGGACCACAGCTTAAAAACTCTACTTCAGTGGGGAACATGTCGGACTGATTAACTCGAGTACAGCACAAAGACCATATCCATAGGCTACGTCTCGATTGGCCTCTTTGATTAGCTGTAGATTGTTCTTCTTAAACTTAACTTTACCATAAGTCTTTTTTCACTTTCTTTCTCTTGAGAACATCAGATATAATGTGATAGAGTCTGCCGGGACCTTGGCACTAAGCAAAACATTCTTTAACATACCCTGCCGCATGCAGGTCCCCTGGCATTTCTGTAGTCCAGACAGATTTTAGCAGGTAGGTCCACTGGACGTGGTAGAAATGTGTTTCTCCGAAGCACTACAGGTTCATTGCATTTTCAATGTCAGAAAACATCTTGAAAGTTCTGCAAATAAGATAGCATCAGGGAGGAGAACGTTCCCTTCAAACATAATGCTGCTCCCAACATGAGCTTATGATCAGACTACCACATGGCACGTTTGGACATTCGTATTTTATCGTTATGGCCGAGTTTTTAGTTATCAGTAGTGGTTTACCACACTTATCAATTGTACATACTTTACCGTCAAAGAGCTCCATGATTTCTTTGTCATTGACAAAGTGGTACGAATGTTTTTATGCTGCTGACATCTTTTTCTTCACTGCTGTATCAACTTGACTCGGAACCACGGAACTCGTTGTCGTCCTGCACCTGTCCATCTTCATTGTCAACGAACTCCTCGTTTTCCTGCACCTGTCCATCTTCATTGCCCATACCGTCGTCAGTCTCAGGCGTCCAGGTGTAGATCTCGGCACCAAGTCCTGTCTCTTGGAGGCTGTCTGTGAAATCCAGGTCCTTTCTCCGGTTTTGGTCCGTCTACCTGGCACTTCAGGACCATGTCCGTCAGTCTGGGTGCAGGCCACGAAGGTTGCTTCACCCAGATGACGGACTTGTCTTTCTCGTCGCTCTCTTCACCCGACATGTAGATCTGTCCTGATTGTCGGAGGAACTCGTACTCTTCTTCTTTTAGCACCTCAATAGCGACTCATAGCCTGGACTTGAACAGCTGGGTAGCATAAAAAAGAATGTTAAGCAAGGAGGACACATCGCCCGTAGGGCTTTACTCCCATTTCTCGGTTCTGAAGCGATTCCTGAACATACTTCCTTATGTGGCTACGAGACGTTCCCAGGTGGTCGTGAATGCGTCCGTGGCTTGTGCGTGTGGGTTCCACCATCTAGAGGAGAACTGTCGAAGACTGTGGGGTTCAACTTATAGTCATCGTGGGTCTTAGATAAATAATCAGCCTTGTCGTTCTCGTCTCTGCGGATCCATTCGGCTGAAAGATGGATGTAGTGATTTGTGCACAAGGAGTAGATAGTAACAGCGTTATGTTTTAGATGCGGGACTCGGCTGTCACCGGAAAGGATCCGGACGACGTCCTGGTTGTCTGGACGATGGAGAACGCGCTTATGAGAAAGCAGGTGTATAAAGGACTCCGAAACAAGGCAGGTGCCCAGGAGTTCTCTGTAAGTAAAGCTTGTGAGGGGCGCTGCCAGTTGGGAAATCGGTGATACTGTGGGTAAACAAAATCAGTAATTAATGGAGATGTCATAACGGTCTGCGACGGGACCTGGTTGATACTGTGCCTGGCTGGAGAGATGGAATTTCGTCACTTTCGGACTGGGTTGGTATGTGCTCGGGCTTGACAGGTGGTAGTTTTGCAACCCCGGCGGACTGGACTGATAGGAGCTGGGAGTGGAGACTACAATGGTACAGTTACAGGCACCCTGACAGTTGCACTGTTCTGTGTCTTCTTGGTGAACTTGGCGGTGCTCAGTATCCTGGAAAATAAGATTTAGAAGATATCAGAAACGGAATTTCCACTGCAGCTCAAAAAGCCGCTAAGAAACCTATTGTAAAACTTGACATTCGTTGTCCTGACCCCAACCCACCTACAAATATTACCACGGTTCATCAAGGGCCTCTCAAGTTATGCTGTTCAGATCAGACACGTGTCGCTCATGATAACGGTGCAAGCGGACCATATCCACGGTGTGATCGGCCATTGTCCATAGCAAGTCCAACTCCTGAAGATGTGGAGGATGGTGGCGAGAGACATCACCAGTCCCATTCTCACTTATATCCAATTCTCTCATTTTCGCTAGACGTGATAAGCCGGGGTCGGGTCGAGCGGAGTGCTCATTGGCGGAAGAGGTCGAATGTGTGGCAGTTGAGTTTGTAGCCGAGATGCCGATGTCAATGGAGTCCCAACTGTCAATAATCATCCTCATCATGTCATCCTTGGAAGACAGGATCTTCAGCGAGTCATCACTAAGCTGCTGCATCATCAGCTCTGAGTCTCGCTGCCTGTATGTAGCATTGAGGTTATGATGTCGTTGGGTGTCGTTAACTTGTACGTCTCCTGGGATGCCCCACCCATAAACACTAACAGCAAATCCCACCCTACCTCCTCTGTTACGTGGACTGAGGAGTAATCCAGAATGTAGATAGACCACTATTTTGGGCTGAATATGTTCTGGGCCTTCAAGTTGGGAAGGGTTTTGATGGTTGTTTTCATGGTGTCCATCCTGTAAGAACCTTTAGGTCTCTAGTGCGTAGACACTCCCTGGACGTTACAGCCTACCCTGGAGAATTGTGCCCTTCCCTTGAACACAAACTGTGGGCGCATCGCCAGGCCAGTCTTGCTGCAGACTTGAGTAAAGATGGACACTCTCTCCCTTGACAGCATGTAGTTTTCTTTAACGTAGGTGGGACAGTCCTTTAATGTCAACGTTTACTGTGCGGCTGTTACATTGCGGTGGAGAGGCATTTGGTCCCTGGTGATGATGTTGACATCTTTTACCTTCATTGTTTTCTCAAAGTACATCCTGACACGGATAATGTTCAAGAATTCGATTATTCGTTCCTTCCGAACAACCGCTGGTTTGCGTGTTTCAGGGATACCCCACACTCCTTCCAACCACGTCGGACCCAGTTGTTGCTGACGGTTGACCTTCTGTTCATATTCCTTAGTATTTTGGTACATGTACCTTGGGAACTCGTTTTTTCATACCGTGGCCATCCACTGTTACCAGACTAAGTTTGGACCTCCTGTTCAATGTGTCAATGACTTTGTTACAAGGGTTGTCCTTTCGTCGAATGGTTGCCAACAGGCTCGTAAGTGTAATGGTGTTTTCCAACCAAGCAGACGATGCCTTCCTTTGCTCTGTCGCGGTAAATCTTGATGGTCGACGTCCTTGTGTCGATCTCCGCGAGGGAGAGGCCTGCCTTCGTAGATTTGGATTTTCGTCCTTAAGAGGCGAATTGATTGAAAATAATTACCCATGCCATAATAATTATGCCATAACGTGGGCTACAGCTGATCGAGCCAATAGGAATCTCTCCTCGCGGGCCTGTATGGACAGGGATGCTTACAGGAATCTCTTCCTCGCGGGCCTGTATGGACAGGGATGCTGAGAGGCTCTCCTCGCGGGCCTGTATGGACAGGGACGCTGACAGGAGTCTCTCCTCGCGGGCCTGTATGGACAGGGATGCTTACATGAATCTCTCCTCGCGGGCCTGTATGGACAGGGATGCTGAGAGGCTCTCCTCGCGGGCCTGTATGGACAGGGACGCTGACAGGAGTCTCTCCTCGCGGGCCTGTATGGACAGGGATGCTTACATGAATCTCTCCTCGCGGGCCTGTATGGACAGGGATGCTGAGAGGCTCTCCCCGCGGGCCTGTATGGACAGGGACGCTGACAGGAGTCTCTCCTCGCGGGCCTGTATGGACAGGGACGCTGACAGGAGTCTCTCCTCGCGGGCCTGTATGGACAGGGACGCTGACAGGAGTCTCTCCTCGCGGGCCTGCATGGACAGGGACGCTGACAGGAATCTCTTCCTCGCGGGCCTGTATGGACAGGGACGCTGACAGGAGTCTCTCCTCGCGGGCCTGCATGGACAGGGATGCTGACAGGCGTCTCTCCTCGCGGGCCTGTATGGACAGGGACGCTGACAGGCGTCTCTCCTCGCGGGCCTGTATGGACAGGGATGCTTATAGGAGTCTCTCCTCGCGGGCCTGTATGGACAGGGATGCTGAGAGGCTCTCCATCACTGCCAAGATAAGGTACCCAGAGGACACAAAGTTCAGGAACTCTCGATTTGGGTTGAATGAGTCATTGGTTGATTTTGTTACAATCCTTCGATCAAATCGGTTACTCAGTTGAAACAGTGTGTCCTTTTCTCTGGCTGATTTAGGGTCATAATAAGCATTGTATACATCTTGTAAAGCTGCCACACGTGCATGCCACTCTATGGTAACAAGCTGAATGCCCTCCAGCCTGTCTGCTGCAGTTGCCCCATCTGCTCTTGCATCCTGTGATTCTACCCCTCGCATGTTTGACAGGCCATCACCTTCCAATGGAATCTTTATCCCGTGTGGCACATACTTTTGGTACTCCTCTAATATGGCTATCATGTCGTCATGTTTGGATTCGTTCTTCTCTAGGTTCCCTAAAGGCATAATGTGTGATTTTAGCTTTGCCTGTTTAGAATACATGTATGTGTGATATGTTCCACACAGTCTTCGAAGTATTTTTTGTAAAACGGCATGTGATTTACCACTATTCTGGAGGCAATCGTTGCCATATCCTCTCTCATAGAGGGGCGGTCTTCACTTCTGTCGCCCTCTCTCCCTCCACTTTCACTCCTGCTACCGAATTCCCCTTGTGCCCGACTGTTCATGTGTTCTGGAAGGTTCAGTGTCAACATGCATGGCGAAACAGCTGCATCCCTCTTCACACGAGTTAAACTTAATCATTTGCCACACTGGGCATCCACCCGGCGGTTCGTACTCGAGCTCATCCAGTTTTGAAAAGACAAGGGCATCCCTTACCGTCACACCATCATGTTCTACATATAACAGAAAGACAAGTGTCTAAAACAACCTCTTATCCGACACGACTCTTTTGTTAGAGAAGCTCGTTCACATGGCATCCTTCCTTCTTCACTTCTTCCCCGACACGACTCTTTGTTAGAGAAGCTCGTTTACATGGCATCCTTCTTTCTCGACTTCTTTCACGACACGACTCTTTGTTAGAGAAGCTCGTTTACATGGCATCTTTCTTCTTGACCTCTCTTTGTTACAGAAGCAATGGTCTTCTGTAGGTTCTTCTCTGCCCGCTTGAGGTCTGCTGTCTTGGCCAGGAGCTGTTGACTTGTTAAATGCTTGTTTGGAGTCTTTGAATGAAGTGAAATATCAGGGTTTGTTTTATTCCTGAATCTGTGAACTTTGCTTCTCAACCACTCGCTGTACTTTGCCACATCTGATGGAGAATCTTCGTGCGTTGGACATTTTCGTGCGTTTTAAATGCTCTTTGCCATTGTTTCCCCGCATCTACTTCTATCCTTGCGGAATAACCTCTCCCGAATTCCAAAAAAAGTTCGTTCGCACATGGCCCAATGACATTCATGCCAACAATGGCAGGAACGGCTTTTCGTTGATCCCGCGTACGTGTACAGTTTCTTTCCTGTCTTGCGTTCATGCTCAACCTCAAGGTATTTCCTGAGAAACAAAGGAAAATGAAATGAAATCTTCAGTAAACATTGTCATGTTCAGTATGGAGTCGTACACGCAGCTCTTCCGTAAATCTAGACTTAACCTTGTGTCTTGACAGCTGTTGCACCAGGGAACATTTGTCGACTCCACTTTACATTGCGGACAGCTTTGGCTATGCTCCTGCTCGTGTGTACAAAGTCTCAGATGTTTGGTACGTTTCCCTCTTGCCTCCATCATCACAGCATTGAGCCCCCTTGAAAAGTGTCTATCCCCACCAGTAACTATGTGACTGACAAAGACCTTGTTTGCCGGTAGCTTCGCAATCTTCCTGCCAGCAAGTTCTTCATTCCCTTCAGTCCGTCATGTTGTTTGAGGTTTGCTGGGCACTTTTGTTTTTTCCGTTTCTGTGTATGGATCTAATATACAGGCTTCTTAATCACTGAAAAATAGTCACAAAACAGCTGCTTTGACCTTACACGCAAGTACCTTTTCATTGTGCTTTTTCAGTGTAATTGCATGAAATAAAACTCAGACAATGTACTGTATAATGTATTGTTGTGTGAGGCAAAAAGGTATAGAGAGCCACACCTGTAAATAGGATTGAACATGGACACTATCCCTCCTCCCACTATCACCAAGTGCCCCCTCGATGTTGAGGGAATTGTGTTGTCCTGTGTCCTTGTTACAGGCCTCTAAACTGTCAACCCCACTACCGCTTGCTGCTCGGACAGCTTCAGGGTGTTCTTAACTCTTTGTCCTCTTTGATGTAAAAAGGGTCATCAGTCTTTCTTAATTTGAATTTGAGGACCATGGACCCAAGCTGTTTTATTTGCTTTTTCAAATAACCATAACCTGCAATGTTTCTTCCAAAATGAAGTTAATGCACATATACCCTCTTTCCGATTGTGTATCAATTACCACAATATTGCTATTTGATACTCGAACATACAGTCCAAAGATGTTTTTGAGGAAGTGTTGTGGAAGAATCGTATATTTGAGGAATCATTTTAAGTAGACTATTATTTTCAATTACATGGTGCTTTGAAAGCAAGAACTTTTATACTGAATTGAATATATATAACATAGAAAAAGGTTAATGTACCAGTGAGTAGAGTCTTATGTGGCTTAAACAGTGCCTTTATGCACATATGTGCAGACAAATTGATACAGTTGTCCTTTCGACCAAGTTTTCCGTCGTAAGATTTGCGCCATAGAGTATGGAGAATTTGCAGATCTTTGTCGAATTGTGTAGGTTTGAGAGTTCTTGAGATCTTGTTTGTATAGCCAAGATGTCTGCTGTGCTGTGGTTTTGTGTCTGGTCTCGTATGTCTTCGGGGAGTTTGTTCATGGCTGTATCAAGCAGGTCCAAGTAGTAGTCATCTTGAGCTTGTTCCCATACCTGTTCCAAATCTGGATGGGAGTGGAGGAAAACATCATTAGCACTCAAGTCTTCTACAGGTTTCTGGGGCATCTCTGCAGTCTCCTTGGCTGAGATCAGTTCCGCGATTCCTTCCAAATTTGGCTTAATGGTCATCCGCACTGGGAAATTCCACATGTGTGCCTTGCCTTTCAGAACTCTAATGTGACGGACAGCCTAGAGAATATTTATATTGTCATAGGCAAACATCACGGGGCCACCGTCACCAAACTTTTCGTCGATAACTGCTTGAAAGCTATCAAGCCTTTTGCCCATGAAAGCCATTAGCCTGTCCCAACTTTTGGACGGACCGAGGTGTTGTAAGAAGGATACGAACTGCTTTCTTGCCCCATACGATACAGCAATTAGGCCAAACAATATGTCACATTTTTACAGATGCCGACACTTGCTGTAGTGTCAGTGGGAGCTGGTCCTCGTGCGTGGTGTGTTCACCACTGTTCATCTAATAGTTTTTGTGCATCGATATTCCTTTTTTGAAATGATACAGAAATGTTTTTTGGTGTTCCAGATTTTGACCTTGAAAATTCCGTTTGTCAGTTTTTTTCCAAGGTTGGTCTTGTCCCATCAGGGAGCTCTTACTTATCGGAATTGTCACGGCTTCTATGTTGGCAACACACTACATTCCTCCTGTCAAAGCGATTTCGAAATGTAGTGAAGATTCTTTTATCCACTTACTGTAGACAGGAGTTATTGAAGGATTCCACGTACAGGGTCAACGCTTAACGGCTCGTCAGCCGCACTATAACATGTGAACTGAGTTTCTGTTACAATATACATAATCAGAACAGGTATACGAAAAAGCAATGGCAGTCTACTTTGTCATCCCAATCTGCTTCTAACGTGATGGCATCCAGGCAGTCTAAGAGGGGCTTATGAAGTCCTCAAAGCAGGTGTGCTTTTCCACCCAGCGGGTTTCACACATGGGCGTAATCTTGGTCTTCGCCAGTGCCTTCTGATCAGCGGCATTCCTTTCTCCATTGACTGTCAGTGTCGCTCTCTCCAGTTCGCGCTGCCCCTTTGGCGAATATTTAGGGAAAATACCAACTATTTATCGTGAAGTAGTTGTATGGTACCTAGTAGGCCTTGCACATGGCAAGGTCAAGTCGTTGCTGGCTTAGTGGAAATACGGTGCTCTGTTTGCAACCCTTTGGAAATTAAATGTGCAACCATTCTCGACTCTGGTCATGTTTCCAGCACCATCAAAGCACTGGGCTCTGCAGTTGGCTCTCTTGTGATTCAGCATGTCATTATTCTTGTTGTAATTATTGTTATCATACCTCAGAAGTGCAAATTCATTTTCCTTCATAGAGTTATGGCAAGGCTGAACTTACCAGCAGGTGAATTTCTTTCAGATGTTGGTATAGTAATGTTAATATTTGTTAGATATTTTTTCTCCAGCTTGTATTCAAGTTGGGTACAATTCTGACAATCTACTATATAAAAAATATTACCATTGATGTTGGATGGTATATTTGGATGACACAAAATTACGTGGAGAATGACTGGTTTTGAAAAATGATTTTCCACACATTTGCACGTTTGTACGGAAAAACCAGGTAGCACCATTGCAAACAGTCATTGCAATGAAGAAGTCATACATGTCGATAAGCTGATACTTGGGGTGGTTCCTACCACTGAAAAGGGTGAGAAGAGTTCAACACCTGCCTGGATGTACTCCGTGTTGTTTCCTCTTGTCCCAACATGGAAATTTGTGATGGGCAAACCATAGAGATTAATTTGTTGCTGCATGAACATTAAGTTGTGAGCTGTGTTGCACATGGGAAAGCCATTTTACCTTTGATCTTCTCCCAACAGAACAGAACATTGGTTCTTCTATTTGAACGGCGTTCACTTTGACTTCTGGGTCCCTATATGGTGGTTCTTGAAGACCCTCTTGCAACTGCGGCCACTCGCTCTTCGGGCCCCACAGGAATTGTGGGCCATTCACCCATCACATTTTCTACTTTTAGCAGAAGAAAAGCATTTGTACAGGCATACAAATGGCTTTTGGTAAAGATTTAATGCAAAACATGATACATGATAGAGACATGGCGCGGTGAAACCGTAGGTGGGCAGTAGGACATGTACGCCAGCTGAAGAACTGCACTGGCAGCAAACATAACAACAAAACTGTAGAAAACACTGTATTGCACAGTTGTTGATTCACTTCCCATGAGTTCGTGCTCGCACATGGCAACCCCATGGCCACACTTGTCAGGTCAGTCATCGCGGACGGCAACCTCATGGCCCCACTTGTCAGGCAAATTGGCAGTGAGAGCCCTAATTGAAGGAAATGGCCTCTGAAGGCCTGCTTAGAGAAAGAGAGCACAGCGGTCCCTCACCTTTCATGGCCCTCTCTGAAAGGTGTATTTGTAGAGTTCGCCGAGGCTGTTGGAAAAATCATGTTTGTTGTTTATGAAAACCTGAATGCATCATATGCAGTTGAATATCACTTGATGCTGTAACCATTATTTGTATGTAAGAGTTTGACATGACAGAAAGCTTCTGATTTTACATGGTACTTACTTATCCTTTGCCCGGACGTCCCTGTCTTTGACAGAATGAAACTCGTATACTTTCGTGCCACCCAGTTGAAAAGGTGACCCATCAAACTGCACACCACTCAGTTCGAAGTATGTCCTCTTCTTCTTTCGTTTTGACTTCAGGTGTCTCCCCCAGCTGTACTGTCTATACCAATTCTACATTGAATCCAATGTTTGTTCATGTCATATGCGCCTACTTTACAGTGGTCCTCCAGATACTACTGGATTTTTCGGATTTTGTCTTTGGTAAGTGTCCGTTTGTTTTGTTTGCCCCTGACATTTCGACTGACCAGCTTTGGGTCGTTGAACAGTCGTTTCGCACAGTTTCCTGCGAAGTGCGCAGGATTACGGCTTTGGATGCTATCGAAAAAATCAAAACATTGTTATGGGCCATCCCAACCCATTTAGCGATGTTATTGGCAGGCCGCAGTAGATATGCGTATGGACACTTGTGACGTCAAGTTTTTCAGGGGTCTCGCGCAGTGCATCCGCAGGGTAATCCTTCCCTGCAGAAGGCAGCCCAGTCGCCATGACAACAGGACATATATTCTTCACTGACATGATAGGCTCATACACCAGACTCAGCATAGCACCGTACCTCCAAACAGACAGATGCTTGCTGGCCAGTTGACTTCAGGCTGAAAGTACTCTTTCATCACCAGAAACAGCTGACAAACAAGTTATTACACAGGCCACATAAACATTTTGAAGTTCCTCTTGAGTTGTAAAGAAGAATGGGTTTATTATGTGATAATCTTTATTGAATATTCATGCCCGAGGGCTAAATGCACAAAGGGACCACATATGGTCTTATGGATGCAGAGGAAAAAAAAGAAATTAGACTACTACAATGGTTTTAAACTAGTCTAAATGGAAAAGGAACTAAGACACTATGTGTTACAATCTCTAATGGCTGCTTCTAACATGTTCTTCTCTCTTTTTGAAACACATGGAGACATATTTACATATTGTGTCGATAGCATGATCGTCCTTGCATAACATCAAGTACTTAAACAAGTCTTGTTTTGACATTTTCTTACAGGTATTGTCTATTTGTAAAGTATTATATAGGGATTGTATATATTGTATTCATATAATGTACACTCAAGTAAAAAATGTGTCTCGTCTTCAAGATACAAGTGGTCACAGAATTTACATGTTCTATCATTTAAAGGAGTACGGTTATGCCTGCCGGATTCTATATGTAATGGATGGTCACTTATGCGAAATTTACTCATAGCTTTGCGATGTTCAAAGCTTGAGATGCTAAGATACGTTTCTCTTTCATATGTCTGTTTGAATGTTTTGTACGTTCTCAATTTGTTTCCTTGGTTTCCTTTTCGTCGAATTGCTTGCAGTTCTGAATGAAATTTTTGGGTGAAGATATCTTTCAACCTTTGCTTTAGTTGATTTAGATGAGTGGGTACGTTAGAGTGATCGTTTACATACAGGTAGGCAAAGCCGGACTCCTCTAAGAGTTTCCTTACATTGCAATTGGCGACACATATACTACATAGCAAACGGGCCAGGTCAGGTGAGATAGGTGTTACATGTATGTTACACTACATGGATGTCCACTGTAGGACCATGGGCGACCGCATAGCATGAGGCAAATGGTTAATGTTGTGATAGAAACACTGAGAACAAATGTATGTTTTACCTGGTGCCTGCTGCAAAATGTTTGCCAGGTCTTCCTTGGCTAAATTGTACGTCTTCTCTGCCTTGTCAAAGGACTCTGCTAAGCTTACATCTGCAATACCAGAGGGATAACAAACAGAAAATTACTGAAAATTAAATGTGATTGTCACAAACTATTTGTATGGCTTCCACAGATCAGAGTACCTCATTCTACCTACTCCCTTTAATGAAATACGCCATGAGGGAAAAGCATATATAAAATGAATTCACATGCCCGTAGCTAGGATTTTGGTTGGGGGGGTTCTTTTTAGTACTTGTTGGACCATCGAGCGCCGCGGCCGCGCGAGACTCACGCCTTCGGCGTGAGCTGCCTAGGGGGGTCCGGGGGCATGCTCCCCCGGGAAAAATTGAAATCTTAACCCTCTGAAACGCCATTTCCTGCATTTTGACGGGCAAAATTCGCTGGCTAAGTTTAAGGGAATTTCTCTTAAAATACACAAGGTTTTTGGCATAAGTCTTTGAGGCCGACTCCCCCGACATATTTTCACCATGTCCGATACCAAAGGCGGGAGGCGTTGCAATGGTGTTCCGGGGAAATTTTGAAATCTGGACCCTCTGAAAAGCCATTTCCTGCACTTTTGGGGGGCAAATTTTGCTGATAGACTCACTAGGATTGAATAAAATGTCTATCGGTGAATAATTCAAATCAGTCATGCCTTTGAAAAAAAATCTTGGCCATGAAAAAGTGGACCTTTGAGTGTGAAAAAAGTGGACCTTTGAGCATGTGGGGGGGTTCTTCCGAACCCCCCGAACCCCCCCTGGCTACGGGCATGATTCATTCATCTAAGCATTTCAGATATTGCTGATATGATAATAAACCGTGCAATGTGAAAATAGTCCTGCATAAACATTCACTTACTCAACAAGCACAAAAGGTACTTATGTTACTGAAATGAAGCAAAGCCTACACATATCTGCAACTTTTCTCCTGCCATAATGCAGCAATCCGTCCGTAAGAAGGTCTATTCTATGGCTTGGTGTTATCTCTTTAGTGATGGAACTGAAGCCTCGCAAATAGGACCACAGACGCTCAACACCCTCCCCGTCTGTCAGTCCGAAACCCTCTTTCCGCCGAGGGCTGTAAAGTGTACCTGCCATTGACATCACCAAAATTATTAGCATGTACCAGAATTTCTTCTACATGCTGGTTTTCTACAAGCTTGATGAGGACACTATCTCTATGTCTTTGCAAGTGGGTGTCACCAAGAACAAGAACAGAAAAGTTCATATTTACCCTAGGGGATTGAAGGGGATATTTCCAGTTACCAGCCTGATGAGGAATTCCTTTAGAACTGATGTTGACACCTCATCGGCACAGGCAAAAACAAATGTTTTCTCGGTGGACTGCGGACAAGACAGGTCCCACTTTAAGACATTTGGACGGTATTCCCGCTTGAACTTGATTTTAAAACTGTTGTCAGCGATTGCCATCACTTTGCCAAGATACCAACCTTCCTCGTAGGCCACACAGACCATGTGGCCTATCTCTATGTCAGCCATCACTCGGCTGGTTCCCATCCACCTTCTCGCCACTCGGCTGGTTCTCATCCACCTTCTCGCCACTCGGCTGGTTCCCATCCACCTTCTCGCCACTCGGCTGGTTCTCATCCACATTCTCACCACTCGGCTGGTTCTCATCCACCTTCTCGCCACTCGGCTGGTTCCCATCCACCTTCTCGCCACTCGGCTGGTTCCCATCCACCTTCTCGCCACTCGGCTGGTTCTCATCCACCTTCTCGCCACTCGGCTGGTTCCCATCCACCTTCTCGCCACTCGGCTGGTTCCCATCCACCTTCTCGCCACTCGGCTGGTTCCCATCCACATTCTTGCCACCCGGCTGGTTCCCATCCACCTTCTCGCCACTCGGCTGGTTCCCATCCACCTTCTCTACTCGGCTGGTTCCCATCCACCTTCTCTACTCAGCTGGTTCCCATCCACCTTCTCGCCACTCGGCTGGTTCCCATCCACCTTCTCGCCACTCGGCTGGTTCCCATCCACCTTCTCGCCACTCGGCTGGTTCTCATCCACCTTCTCTACTCGGCTGGTTCCCATCCACCTTCTCTACTCAGCTGGTTCCCATCCACCTTCTCGCCACTCGGCTGGTTCCCATCCACCTTCTCGCCACTCGGCTGGTTCCCATCCACCTTCTCGCCACTCGGCTGGTTCCCATCCACCTTCTCGCCACTCGGCTGGTTCCCATCCACCTTCTCGCCACTCGGCTGGTTCTCATCCACCTTCTCGCCACTCGGCTGGTTCTCATCCACCCTCAGTGACTGTATCTCTTTCTTGATCTTGGAAATGTCAATGACAGTGCGTGGGGCTTAGGTATGATCCTTATAACTCTTTGTACTGCATGAAACAACTCATAGTTTCACCCGAATATCTACAGCATAACATCCTCAATCAGTTTTCTCCACTCACAACACTGATCCAGGTATACTTCTTTCAAGTCAACATTTTATCTCCTCGATATTTCTTTCAATCCCTGCAAAGACGGCTTGATCTCTCCAAAAAAATGTGTCTTGACACAGTTGCCATGACACAACTTGGCTTATGTCACTTGTAATAGTGCACAGTGCCCGTGATACGTACGCGCATAACACCTTTGAGGTATCATCAATACTGATCCAATCAGATGTAGTTGTTCCTTTGAAGATTTTTGTCGTTGAAGTTGTATAGATTTAAAATTGCCGAACATTTCTTGCAATATTGTAGATCAGTTCGAGCTTGCTCTGGGTTTCCTCTCACACGGAGCAAGATCAAAACCTTTGTTTAACCCCGAGTCCACTAGCCTTGACCCAACGGCGTTTTTTCTTCCCGCACATTACTATTCGGTTACAATAATTGTACAAAAAACAACGCAAGCAAACCTGTCAGTGTAGCGAGGATTTCGGACCACGCGTACCACCAGGACGTACGACCTCCACCCAGGGCATAGAAATTTACATAAAATCTATCCCCGTGCATTCACAGACAGCATTTGGGGCCAAGCAGACTGTTCACAGATGGATCAAACTACCTCGCGGGGCTAGATTACAGAAGAGCAGAAAAAAACAAACATTCACACTGAAATGTGAAATAATCTTGACCCTTGCAGTTTAATCCGCTTGTTGTTTTTGTTAGTATGTACGGGGTCTATTATAAAATCAGTTTACAGACATTATTTTGGGACAGTTCCACCGGTGGTGAAAAGTTCTTGTACAATCAGCCTGACCCTTTGTCCATCGTCTATCCATGGGAGCTGGTTAGCAGTGGCTGCCTGGATCGTGATGCCTCTCCCCGGATGTCCTAATGGAACTGTAAATACAGAAGTAATGCATGTATTCTATGAAATTACATCAACGTGATAACACACGCGCTTAGTACTTGGTACTGCAAATATTGTAAGACAGTCCATGTGTTCAATGAATACACTGGTTTTCATATATATAGCCTGTGGACAACATTATTCAATGTATATTACTTCATGTGACAGTGGTAGTCCGAAAGCTGGAGTTGTTAATAACCGCAATTTGTACAAGCAACTATACTCAATGGCTTCTATTATGGTAATTGGTATATTCCTTTTCTACAACTGACCTCTTCCACCGGACGGGGCCTACGTTCCTGTGCCCGTGTCGTACACTGCTGTTAGGGCTTCGCCGACAGCAGAAGCCACATATGGTATGTACTTGCCCATGACCCTAATCGTCTACATAATCATGGTCCTGAGAATGATTCATGATACTTATGCTTCCCTCCAACTCGTATTCTCTTGTGAACAACATCTGGAAAAGCTCCCCTAACTGAATGACCTTAATTCTGAGTCACTGGTGTAGCCAAAGGCTTGATGATCTTCGCTGTCCAGTTCACTGTGTACCTTTGGTGCCTGTATGTTGTTGCTGTTGACGTCATTTTGTATGCATCTGCAGGTCATCTTCTCATCCAGTCAGGCTCATGTCTTCATGCACTTTCATGGCAACTAATGATACTTTTTTCTTACAAAGTTGCAGTTTTCCTTGGGCCACCAGATAGAACCAAATTGGAAGTATATTCATGAGGAATAGGTGTACTGTCTTCCATATCATTGTCTGCACTTTGGCTCATACTACAGGAGGACTTTTTCTTAGATGTATTGAAAGCACTGACGATTGGTTTATCGTTTGTGCCTGTATCCCTTTTCAGAATCTCGCCCATACAGTCTTCTAAGTTATCAAAATATATTTGCCACATTATCCAGACTGAGTGACTTTTCCGTCCTGTAAGCTCCAACGATGGACATCTCGTACATTTTGCATGCAGCTGCACTTTTACGATGGCTTTATTCTGACAGTAAACTTTCATTCATAGTTTTATAAGCTCGCTGAGTTGAAGTAATCTATCAGCAGTATGGGTAATCCACATCTAGAAACACTATGCTGTATTATGTCTTGAAGCTTACATATGCTTTCTTGATGATCGGAAGCAGCTGCTCATATATTTTGATAGCAAAGGTGAAGCTTGTGTCAAAGAAACTTACTCATTTTCTCAATTACTTAGCTCTGATAGCATTGAATGTTTTAATACTAACCCCAGACACAATATGCATCTTAACTTGCTGATATACAGCTATATCAATATCCATCCATTCACTGCTACCTTCTTCTATTGTTACATTCACATATGTTGAATTATCCTTGATTTGAGCTTGTAATTGTCGTCAAAATCAAAAGTGATAGTTTTGTACGATGTAACTCAATTCCGAAGAGCTTGACGCGGGGTGTGCTGCAAGTTGAAGTTGGTCCGATCTAGGTCCTGCCCTTGGGTGAACCGAACAAGCGCCTAACGGTTTCTTCCGCCGCCGATGTGCATGTTTTTTCGGCCTGCTGGGAATTTTTTTAGCAGAGCCGTAGAGACATGCAGATGAAAAAAAGTTTGCCTCAAGGTCTGGAACGACTGCGGGATGTGTTCTGGCGGGAGAAACGGTAAGGCCATCAGATGCCTCGTGTGCTGAATGCGCTTTCCCGCTGTTGATAGGCTGGCTGAAGCGCTAGGTTTTGGATCTTCTGAACACCGCCTGGGCCCAATAAAAGGCGCAACCCTTTCGTGACGTATCCGGGAATACTTCTTCCAACGCCAACCACAACGCCGCCTCGTAATCCATCACGGACGTCTTAGGGCGGTTGGAAGGAGACGTTTGACCTTCTTCAGAACCTTCTTATAGTCCTCCTTCCTTTTCCCTGCCATCAAGACGAACGTCAGGGGAACTTGCTTGCGGACTTCGCCTCCCCTCACGAAGGCATGGATGCTAAGAGCTGCTTAAGAGGGGGTTGAAGACGTAGAACGTGGCGTCCATATACCAGGTCATTCTTGAACCCTGATGTCGCCTACGAGAAATTCGCTAGGTATATGCTGCTCCTCGATGTTGTAGTCCAGGGTGTTGGGTCTATAGGACGCAGGCCTTGTCTCTTCCCGTTGACCATACGAACCTGAAAGCGAACGAAGCCATTGCGTCAGTTATCACAATGTCAATTAAATACTACACGGTGGCAGCGTTATAAAGGGTTTAAGCTTCAATGTACTCCATTGTATGCTAATTGTGGATCTTAATAAAGTCAAACCTTGTTACTACGCACTTTGCCCACAAACGGTTGGGCGGAGAGGAGTTGATGCCATGATGAAGTTTCAGGACCACAGTCAGATTCGTATGGTATGCCTACTCAATTTGTAACTTATGTCTAATATATAAACTCCTTCGGACTTCTTTTCTTGCTGAAATGTAGATGTTGCATCTTAAAATATTATCGAATTATATTAACCTGCTCTGGATATTCACTTGGTATGAAATGACATCAGTCTATTTTATTGTTCGCCTCTTTTAATGTCTTTCTTATTCAACACTAGAAAATACGCAAGATTAGAAAATACACAAGATGACAGTAGAAAATTAAAACACAAGAATCCATGTATTTCATTATGATGTATGCAATATATAATGTTAATTGTTGTATAGTTGTATTCATTATTTGACTTGTATGAAAAATTATTGTTGCAAGTACATTTATCAACAATAACACATTTGCTTAATCCATATATTTCTGATAATGCTCCTAATACATCATTCAGACAAATCGTCACCACATTTTGTAGTATTCTTTATCTCTGACAATGAGACTACAGTACTGTACTCATTAATTCATGGATAGCTAACTTATGGGATGCCCCAAGACTTGGCGCACATGTTCATCGGTAACACGTTCGTCAACAATAAAAGTTCTGTTGTCAGGGAATGATGGATGCCTTCGCCAAAGACAATAGAGGTCACTGTGATGGTACCTGTTACCAGGTCCTGCAATCTGTGTTGTACCTCTTCCAAAATTACACTCCCACTGACGTATGAGGTGAATACTATCAAACTCCTTTCTACAGCCTGCACAGGTTTTGGCTCTAAAATCCGTCCCATTCCCATTCAGCATTACTAGCCAGCCATGGCTTCGGACTCACAGAGGGTATATTTTGTGTTTTGCGTCTTGTCACAACTGCTGTATCTCTTGTAGGAGAGTTATTTCTTCTTTTTCTGTTTTTTTTTACTGTTTTTTCCCCGGATAGGAAGCTTTTCCAGTTAACAACGGTTTACTCTTGAATTTATTCCTTTTTTTATAATATAGTTTACACAGCTATTCAGCAGTTTTCCTAGTTCATTTAAAAACTTTGCGTCCTTGTTGATAACACACTGCAGCAAGGTCAGTCGCCCACGTCAGGCAGGTCAGGGCTTTGTGGTAAGCCCATGTATCACGATAAAAACTAGTCAATTAGTAAGTCATCGTACTTCATACGATCTGCCGAATGAAAATTGAATACAAAAAATGACCCAGGAAAAGAGCTTCTTACCGCCTGTCTTTTTTTACGCTTAACCGAGCGTGTACTTGCGTGTAATTCCATGTAGATCATGGTAGTAACAAAACCAAATTGATCGTCAGGTTGCTGTCGTGTTTGTATTCGAAAACATCTGTGTAGGTGGCCTTAATGCCGGACACATGTACCTTCATTAGGTCCGTTGATGCCATGTCCTGAAATAACAAATGACTCTTCTTACTAGAGGAATAATTACAACAAATGCTGATAGAACGTAATAGTGACAGGAGTGCAGTCATTGACATAAAAAGGGACCTGTGAAAATCACCTTTGACTTGTCTACAACAAAGTGTGGGAGATACGTCTTTGCTTGATCCATCCCTGTAACAGAAACGCATGCATCTCATTATGCTACATATAGCATTAATCTGCCGAACGCATGTATCATAGGCAACCTTTTATACGTTTTGTACATGCGGGTACATTGGATAAAGATCTGGGTGCACATGTAAATGAAACAGTGAGTCAGTAATTTTGTCAGGTACACGTGTATATATAGCATTATTATGAAATACATGTGTAAAATCGCACAAAGTCAGCGAACATTGCGAAAGTCACCTCGGGATTAGTCGGGATAGCTGCAGGTGGGACTGTGCCTCTGATTGAAATATTGCCCTGTTGGTTAATGCTCATAGCTGCAGATTGCAGGGTGGGTGGTATACAGTATATAGGAGCTAGACCGAAGGATACCATTAACATGTTATGAGAATCGGAATGAGCAAATTACCCTTTGTAACTTTTGATGTTTTTATGAAACCTCAGAGCTTGGATTAGGCACTTTGTTCATCTTTCATACAGTATTCTACAGCAAAATCATGATCAAATTATTGTAGTAGTTCTGTACCTCGCCTTGATGTTCCAGGCAAAGTGTGGGTACTGCTGCACTATGCTCCCTTATGCCAGTATCATCTCCTCCCCAATGCCCTGCCAGGCGATTCTCTAAAAATCGGAGAACCAGATCTAGATTAATACTATGCGTGAAGTTTGCAAGAAGTTATATATACACCAATATTCCAAAAAAGTACTTTACATAGAATGCACACACGTACATGTAGCCTCTCTGATGTCTGTTTATTTAATGAAAATGATATGAACGCATAAGATAAGGCAAGCATAAAACAACAATATATATATAACCTAATAAGTGCAACATGTTCCTGAACTGAAATTACATAATATGATAATATAATTTTCCTGTCCCATAAGTGTTGATAAACAATTTAAATGCAAACACAAAATATTGCAAACAAAAAATTTGAATACCTCAAAGTACTCCAATTTCTCCCACGAGACATTGACAGTTTTCAGCTTAACCCACATTGTCAACAGTGACAGTCTATATAGAACTGAGTGCAGTAGAGAAATTTCTGGTGACCTTACAGCTGGAAATCTCTGGAAGGAATGAGGTTTCACGGGGAAAAAATCCACCGAACACCACCCACGAACATTTTACGACAGCCTTCCTGTCACCCTCAGAAGGTGTTACAAGACAGCTGTCAGGTAGAAAAGGGTTGAAATATCTTTTGGTGATTGGATGAAGTGCAAACAACCTTTCCCAATATGCAAATTACATTGTGTTCCATACTTCTTTTCCAAGTCACTGGTAGTAGTGTTTTAGAGTGACTGACAGAGAGGTGTAACACTCAGTCTTCCAGACTTGCAGCACCCTAATGTATTATCAAATGTGAAGTGAGACTGTACACTGAGTCTACTGGATATTCCCAAGTGTAGCTGTGTGTTGGCAGATCCGTTTTTAAATAATTTTCAGCTGGAGAGAACATGTACAGGGTACTAAACCGGCGTACGGCTCGTCTTCGCTGTCATGAGTCATACTCGGACTGATCAGTATCCTCCGTTGATGATGGCTATGCTGAGGTCGAGGTCGAGGGACAACTTCTTGTGGTGGATTCAGAACTGGCGTGTTGTCAACAAGTGGCTCGGCTACAGGCATTTGTTGTACGTACAAATTCAGCGGCAACGTACCGGCTTTGTACATTGTTGTCTCCCGTCGTTCGGTTCTAAGGCGGACGACTTTGCCATACTCTGTCGCCAGTGTCTCAATGTAGTCTCATCCCGTTTTCCCATCTTCTTGGGCTTCAAGGGCTTTAACATTGGAAACTGGGACAGATGCGTCTTGTTGCTTGGGACAGGGTAGTAAGACTTGGTGGTTATGGTTAGCACACAGACCAAAACGCCATGCGCTTTAAGCTGTCATGGTATTTCTGAATTCTTGGGCGTAGTCTAGAACAGTCGCTGTTGGGTGCTTGAGATGATGTGTGGCGTGGATATTTTCTGTTGCTAATGTGAGTAAGGATGAGAGATTTGATTTGTAGTCATTGTTGAGTGTGAGCTGGTTTGCATGGACGTCCTGCATTCCGTTCAATAACAGCTGGACGCTTTCCTGTGTCTTGTGTGATACAGTTCCATCCTTTCCATTTAGTAGGCATTATCTCAGTTGCCGCAACCACACCAAATTTCGAGATGGCCCTCCTCCCTTCTCCAGGCTTGTGTCTCAACATCGATGCCGTCCCAAACGGCCATAGGAACTGCTACAAGATTCCCCGGTCCAACAGCACCGGGCACGGCCGCTTCGTCATTCTGTGGTTCTTCCTGCTTGTGCCGCGGCTCGAACCTGTTGGGCTGGATGTCATCAGGATCCAGTGAAATATCGCTGTCGCTGGAGTCTGACAAAGTGTCATTTTGGCTATCCATGGCGTCGTCTGACGAGTCTGAAATGTCCGCGTCGCCATGACAGTTTTAGTAAGTACTACTGAAAGCTGCTAGTACTGGAATTAACGGAAAGAAAATGACTCAAAACATTCATTTGTACTTGAAAACAAAATGGCGGCGATCTGTTTACAATTAACAAAACGTAATGATAACGTTTACCGACGTGCCTTCTCCGCCACAGCTCGGATGCCGGTCCGCTCCCTACCTCTGTCGATGGCCGCTGAGTTGTTCTTGACTCTGTAGAAAGTGCCGAGCTAAAGTTGTACCTCTTTAGCAGGACCTCCTTGACCGTTTGGTACACCCGGGCCTCCTGCTACGACATCCTTGAATACACATCGAGTGCCCTGCCCGATAACAGGGCACTTACGTTTGGTACCCAGTGTTCCTCTGCCCATTACCACCATTTCCATGTGTTGGATGTGAAACCATCGTAACAAAAAATAAAAAAAGGCCCCAAATGACATGGGTCTAACCCTTACCATTGAATTACCTTACTATTTTGTTAATTCATTGCTATAAAATGATCACTACCAAGTCATGACACCACCCATAAAAGCTGAATTGACAATCTGTACCCTCTCCTCCGACAGCCAGACTCCCCGAGGAGAATTGTGAGAAGGAGACGCTGGATCCGGCCTTCATCATCTACTTCAGCAGGGACGTAGTGGGTTTGGAAATACCAAAGTATCTCCCACCATGTCTCTACTCATAATCTCATTCTTGAATTGCAGCCGTAGCCAGGTCTGAAATCAAGAAGTTGGAAAATGTTACACACAGGACGATCATATACTTAGCCTTTACACGTATTAGTTATTTTTGTCCAAGTATTAGGAATGTTAGTATACCCTGACACATACATTATGCATACATACATACTTACATAAACATCCATATTCACTGTATGGGGTATTGTCATGTCATCATTTTCAATAAATTCAGAGCTGTAGCCGCATAAATTATGTATGTGGCTGTGGCAGAAATTATTTCCTGTAACCATAGGTGCTACAGATGAAGCGAACCGCGTCCGTCACGCGCTGACAAATTTGAGCACCCGTTTTAATACCAAAGGGAATGGCGACGTCAGCATATTGCTTCCCCTCCCACTGAAAGCCGAGAAGATGATAATCGACAGGGTCAACGTAGATTTGTCTGTAAGCCCTGCTTAAGTCACATTTGTACAGCAGGCAGCCGGGACCAAGACGGGCAACTATGGACGTCAGTCGTTCACAGACGGATAACGTAAGCGCACACGCTCACCCAGATAAGTGTCCGAGGGAATTCCCGCGTTAACTGAAGAGCCGTCAGGAAAGCTGAAATCTACCACTATCCGCCTGCTATTGGAGTCCTTCTTCGGGACAGTCTGTAATGGGCTGCAAACTAACGGGGGATCAAAGAAACCTGTAGGTAACGGGCCGATGGTAGCTCCAAACTTAATTTCTTTTTGTTTATAATCATTGACACATTGGCGGAATCGCAGAGATAACGCGTGGTTGGTGGGCGGAATCTCCGGTTGGCGAGACGCGGTGTAATTCACTGGGAACCCAAACTCGAGAAATTCACAGAGATCCCTATCTTTGTACTCGGCGAGATAATGGCGCCACGCGGGAATATTCAACTTGGTGGGCACTGGGAGACGGGCCCCTTTATAACTGGGCAGACCTGTTTTTCGCACAGTGGCATGCCAGAGCTGGAAATCTGAGAGGTAAGGAGGACGCGAGGACTTGAGAGTGTTGACACTGGCGTAAAGATCTGTCTGTACTAAGACTTTGTCCTCTATCATCTGCAGCTTCATTTGTAACTTGCGCTTAGAGTTCTGTAGAGACTTGACTTTGGTCTTTAGTGCTCTAACTTTCCTTATGTAATTCCTTTTAATTACACAAAATATCAACATGTTCAGTGACAATGAATTAAAGATTATGTAGAAATAAAAGTTACTTTCTGCAGTAGATCTCCTACCCGACTCTTGCAGAAGGGACAAACAATTCCAAAGTCCTTCTTAGCACAGTCGGCATGAAGGGCCTCAGGGACACGCACTTGCAACGAACCTCAGATGGTGACTGCAAGCTTAAGGGTATCTGATGAATGCAATTCATGCGTAATAAACACACTGTGTCAAAGTCAAAGTCCACAGTATGATCTCCCTGGCATAGGTATCATAACTGTATGGATAACTGTATGGATAACATCAAGGCAAAAGATTAACACATGGATATAGATTATTTTCTTTCTTTCAAATATCATAGCACAGAAAGCTTCATGCTTACTTTTCCATCACACGGTATGGTCAAAATACCACAATGTCTGACACTGTAAAAAACAGCCTAGGGGGCAACAGGACATGAACTATGGCGAAGAACAGCAGAGTGTCTTATGCATATTTGGTGTGACCAAAGGCCTTGTAGTACATAGGGGCCATCCTGAAACACGTTGATAGTCTCTCCCCATAGTTGACAAAGTATGCTGCTATATGATTGATTCATTGTAAAATACCATACCCATGGGTGTTGTGACCGACTGCGCCCAAGCCTCCACCCTGTCCTGCGCCCTTGCCTCCGCCTCTGACTGCGGCCTGGCCTCCGAGTGCGCCCTGGCCTCCGCCTCTGACTGCGGCCTGGCCTCCGACTGCGCCCTGGCCTCCGCTTCTGACTTCGACCGAGGTAGACAACACACATGTCAATACAGATATGGTCCAAGATCAGTCCTTCGGCGGAGTCGGACTGACTGCCTAACCTCACACTCTTGCTCGACCTTCAGCATGGGCTGTGATTGTGCCCTGGCCTCCGACTGCGCCCTGGCCTTCGACTGCGCCCTGGCCTTCGACTGCGCCCTGGCCTCCGCCTCTTCTTTTTAGTGCTTTACCTTGTATGCCTCCTTTGCTGACTCGGTAGGGTGGCTTCTGTTGGTCATCCGTCTCAGAATGAATTGCATATAGCGTTCCTCGCCCATCGTCCGCAGCTGGGTCAAGGGCCCATACTCTCGGATGATGCCCGGCATGTGATGGGGAAGGTGCCCCATCAATATCTGCAAAAGGTGAAACAGAATCATAAGTGATTTAGAGGAGTATAACGTTAACAGATGGGGAAAGCAGCATTCACTCTGTTTGTAATTGATGAATATTGCTGGGAACAGCCTAATCCCCTTTCATCTAGATGATCTTGCTACAAGATTAATTTTAAAATTTCTAGTAAGAATTCTATAGTGATAACTGATCTGATCACTGTCACTGTAATACCTTACCTATCTATCACCACATTACAACAGGTTCAAGAAAGTTATATTTTCAGTTGTGTCATGGTGGAGTGGCTGTGGTGTGTGTATCTGTATAGAGGTCAACAGTATAACTTACAAAGCTGCGGATGAATCTCAATGATTTTCATATGATTAGCGGTGGTGAAAACAGGTCAAGACTGAATGATTCACCTTGCATTTCCTACGGTACGTCAGCTGGCTGTGCATGTGTGTTTCTTTGCGACAATTTCTGTCACACTCAAGAAATAGGAGATAGATGCAAAACTCAATAAATACCAGGCTTCCGAGGTGAATAGAGTTCAGGAAAGAGCAGTATCTGCACGTGATGTTTGGATTTAACAAAAAAAACAGTAACTAGTACCAATAACTCTATAGCCATCAGATTACAAGCAGATACTCTAAATCCTTGTACCCTGAACTGTATCCATGTCACCGCCTCCCTGATTTCATATTGAGCCATCTCCTTGACATCTTCCTGCCTAAAGGCCTCGCACACCTGATCGCCTAGAAAAAGCAGTTCCCATCGCCTGGTGTTGGTGCACGAAGCTGCAGTCTGGGGGCGCGGCGGCAGTTCCATTTTGGCGATGGTGTGGTCGCCCCAGACATGATGGCGATCGGGTTCCCTACGGCCTGTTCCACGTTGTAGGCATTTCCTCTTATCTCGTACTGCAAGGACAACCCCAGGTTCTCTTGTGCTCCCGGAAACATCTCGGTCAATGTCCGGACATTGTCATCGACGTCGGCCTGACGGGGGAGGAACCTGGGGGCGGATAGTCTGTCTCGACCTAACCAAAAAAGATTTATATCCAAGATTAAATGGCATTTTTTGACAGTCATCTTTTATTCTACATACCATTACAAGTGCCTTTGTGGAGTTTCTTTCTTTAGCCGTCATGTGCTCGTGTCAGCATTGGCAAGTAGTGGCGCTTATCCGGGGATAAAGGCAATCGTGTACTTTTAAGCACCACAATACAAAGTTGTCAAGTTTAGAATTGTGACGTATACAGAAATTAATGACAAATGTGTGTGCCCTAGCTTGTAAAAGGAAGACGTACCGAGGTTTGCATGACTTCTGTGTAGTCCAGCTCGCGGTTGTTAAGGCCTTGTAAAGTGGACACCTGGTTTGTTTCGTCACCATCATGAAGGAAATCCAAATGAGACGGTTTGAACGAAAGTCTTGTTTTGTCCAAGAATTTGCTTCCCTTCCCACTTGTTGGCAAACTCTGTGATGCCGTTTCACACTGCGCATACTGGCCAGACTGATGGAGCGACTGTGCACGTTGTTGAGTTGCTTGCGCTGTGGATAAGATAGAATTACCTGAATCTTCGCAAGGATATCGGCTTCCATTAAAAGCCTTGACTTAAGTCCAGGACTGGGAAGACGATCTACCGTCATGTTGGCCAACCTTTCCAGGACGGTTCGAATGACGCCATCAACCTTACTCATTGACACTCCTGACGTCAATAGAGTCATCACAACTTCTCTTATCTCGTCACTGTACTTTCCATCCTGAAATGAGGTGACAGTTTTCGTCTCCATGACGGCCTGTATTTGCTGGAGCTCAGTGTTCTCTTTTAGCTTTTCAGTCAAATGTTCGATAGTGGCCTCAAGGTCGACTTGTACTCTCTCTTTCTCAGCTGACATCTTCTCGAGTTTCAACTCAAGCTTTCGCCTCGAGTCCTGCAGAGACTTGCGGCATCTTCAAGCTCCATGATCGTTTCTTCTTGCTCCATGATTGTTTCCTCTTGCTCCTTTATTTTTTCGTCCTTCTTTTTCAGGGCCTCCTCCCTCCTCTTTAACCTTTTATTTGCATTTTTCAAGTTTGAACTTGACGTCTTCGCAATACGAGCTTGCAAGCTATCAAGCTTGGCAGTAAGTTCACCATTGATTTTAGTGGCTTGACACAGACTTGCCCTTACTTCTGCTGTTTGTTCACCTTTCTCATCAATGGTTTTTTGCAAGCTGTCTGCATTCTGCTGCATCTGTGAGGTGGTAGTGTAGTACTCCTTTATTAGCCATTCATACCGGTCTTCCATCTGTTCGTTTTCATACTCCACTTCAGCACATTTTCTTTTGAAGAATTGCACGTCTTTCTGTGCTTTCTTGAGCTTGCTGCATGCTGCTGATAGTGAAGTAGACTGTGCAGGTACGCTTGACTCTGTCCTTGATCTTGGGAGCTGGAATTCTCTCTTCAGAAAGTCAGGCAACTTTTGCTCAAGATTTTTTTTTCTCATTTTTCTTGATAGCCTTGTATTCCAGCCAGACAGAATCAGCTTTTTTCCGAATGGAATCTTCCTTGCACTTCTCAACTTCTGGCAACAGTTCTAACGGAGCAAGCTGCTTCAACTGTAAGGCCAAATCTCGTGTGGTTTTGCCATGAAACTCGTGTAGCCGAACTACCAGTCCGTTGGTGAATTCATGACGAGCTTTCAATCTGGGGAGACTACACAATTCACCTTGGAGCATTTCATTTGACAATACACCGTCCGACTCTGAGGCCATGATGCTCTACAAGTACTGGGAAAGAAATGAAAAAAAATTATGAAGATGTAAAATAAAAATTATGACATATTAGAATTAAATTAAGATAATTAGCAGTACAGTCAAGCCTAGAAATCTATTTATTCAATCATTAAATGGGTTAAAAAATATATATCTGGTTCATATATCAAGTATCATTTTCTGTAGAAAACTGAAAAGAATGATTACAGCTGTGGTGAAACTGAAAGCGGATAGATTATGTATAAATACATACATACAGACTGTGAGCGCACAATGGTACAGTCCACTCCCATCCCAAGTCCTGTGTCCTGCACCGATATACACCCTCTACATTTTCGTCAATCCTTAGGCTCATCTTACTCAAAACTACAAAAACTATACATGAAAATGTTCATTGGGATGTATGTTTCAAAATATATGAGTCCAGGGTCGCTAACTTCAAGAATTGTACGATACTTTTACGATGGAAAATGCCCGATCGTTACGAAGCGTTCCCTCCCATCCGATTGCACAGGTAGGTATACACCCTCTACATTAGCGTCAATCCTCACGTAAATTTTACTCAAAACTGAATGAAATATACAAAAAACTGTTCCTTAGAAATTGATGTTTCAATATATCTGAATCCTAGATCGCTGTTTCTAGATTTTGAACGATTTTTTAACGATCGAAAATGACCAGCATTTGTGGACCGCACGTTACGAGATGCCCCCCTCCCACCCAAGCGCAGACTGCTTGCGCCGCCACGTACCCTCTACATTATCGTCAATCCTCGCGCTAATTTTAATAAAAACTAGACAAACGATACATGAAACTGTTCCTTAGAATGTATTTTTTAATATGTCCAAATCCCAGAGTGCTCACTTTACGATTTGTAAGAAAATTTTACGGTTAAAAACTATCTTACCTCGGCGTTTCACTTTCCCGGCACCTAGAAACTCCAGGATTTTTCGTAGCTCCACCCACAAGCTTCTTCTTGCCGAACAACCACGAATAAGGCCTTATATGGGTACGAGAGCCGGCGGAAATGCCCGAATAAGGGAGGATGCCTCCGCCGACCGCAGCCGAAGTTCCTGTCCGCGCGACGCCCCGGGCGCCGAGCGCGGAAGAAGGGGCATTTGCCGGACGTTCCGGAAAATATCTCATCGAGTTTAACACCTATGTTAAAGCCATTTACAATGCATTTAGACAACAAAATTCCCTTTATTTTGGTATATAGTATTTGTGTTTTGGCCCAGGGATTTTTGAGATATCGCCTGAGAAAGTGGCAAGACCAGTTGTTTACCACTGTTTCGCTGGGGTCAGGCCACGTGACTGAACACCTTTAAGTTACTAAGGGAATAGATTTTGTTAATTGGTCTTCTGGATACTGTCCATTTCTACCAAGGCCCAGCGACTGGACCCTTTTATTTGTCAATATTTGAAGCCAGCCCAGCTCAGTTATACACACAGTACTTGGCATTGTTGTGATTTACAGGAGATAGGTAAAGTTGTTGGCATGATTTATAATCTCACCTGCTGCGTGTGATATCCGGAGATATCAAGTGAATGACCTCGAGATACTAAAACCGTAAGTTCGTGCGTTGTGCCGTAACAGGCTAGGCCGACTTGCCATTGACCATTGATATCTCCCCTAGTAACCAGCCCTCCTCGTAGGCAAGTCGAACCGCGACGAGCTTGCCGGGGAGCAGCCGGTTTCCCGTCAGTGTATTTGTGTCGGAGATTGCCTCTGCGTCATCGATCTCATCAAATACCCATGAGTCGTTTATGTCCGTCGGAGAAAGTAGTTGCTCTCGGCGCGGACACCCGACCCCTCTGGCATGGTCCTCGGGCGGGACGAAGCTGTTTCCCTGATATGTCAACTTGTGACCTACCTACCTATCTGGAACCTGTCTTAATAACATCATGTACAAATTAAAATGCAATAGTGTATAATCTACATATGACAGACAGCAAAGGCACAATTGTGTAAACTGTCTCTTTTGTGGGTGGTAGCTGGACTTTGCTTTTTGAGTAAGCACAGCGGCATAAAATTCTTGTCAGCAGTAAGAAAATGCGGGTGAAAAGGGCTCAAAACTAACATCCCAGATAGAACACATGTCTTTCCTGCCATAATGATATCTATCAGCATGTTCTTTAAACCATCTAACTTCAGCTATCTTCTCGCCTGAGGCAATATTCCTGAGGAAACAGAGACCTTTAACATTCTTACAATCAATCCTGGCCTTGCTTCAGCAGTGGGATCAGTCATGGGACTGCCTGTTCTTTCTTAGTTCTTACACCATCTAGCATATACACAAGAAGCAGAATCAGACCTGTAATTTTCAGAGGATACCAAGTCTCCGCCAATCGAACATCTATCAAACTGGCTACAAATCCAAGATACTCTTTCTACAATATTGTTGGGATACAAAGTTTTAAACATAGAAACTAAGTCCTGGTTGTCATCATAGGTCATGCTACCTGACTTTAATGGTGGAAGTATTTTTTTCGCAATCATTGAAAGAAAAATCTCCAAGAAAATCATAGCTTTCTGCCAGTCTCTGTAGAGTTTCTATCTGATCCAAAGTCAAAATATGATCATCCTTGGAGGGTTTGGAATGAAACATGATGTGCATCCTCAAGTTGTCCGGCTGTTATTACTCTATTGCACAGCACTCTTTGCTGCAGCTGCAAAGCCTTTCCATATATTATAATGTGAATCTTCAAGCACTCCTTTCAAAGATTTATAGCACTCCTTTCAAAGCAAACAGAGTACAGTCAAACCTGCCCGAGCGACCTCCTCTTCTCAGCGACCACCTGGCCATTTCGACCGCTTTTTCTCGGTCCCGATTTTTTTTCCTATTGACGTAAGCATTAAGCGACCTTTTCTCAACGACCACCTGGCCAACGCGACCGCGACCGGCCCAAACTGGGCCCCTTAACGACCGCATCATTTTCAAAATCGAGGTTTTCATCGATTTTTGATGATAACTAGCGCGATTTTGTGCCGAAATCGACCAGTTTGCGTCGGATTTTCACTGCCATTACGATGTTATGTTTAGAATAAAGATTGCGGCGGTCAATGGGGCAGTCTACTGTAATAGAAAGATATGTGTAGCTCCTACCTTTTGAAGAAAGATCTGTGTGAGTGCTTTTGTCCAACTGTACTCTACATTCACCCTTGGTTAAGTACGCTATTGGGACGTACCGGGCATAGAATTCGAAAGGTGCACCGAAGTTATTTCAGATACGGCGATCAAGAACACAGCGACGCATAAAGGCTTGTATGGTAACTGACAGCATCAAAGTTCCCTTACTGTCTAAAACGTTAGTGTACAAATATCATACTGTATCGTAGAAAAGCTGGGGTTAAATTTACAATTTACAGTGTGCGTGTTGTATTTGACATTAAATACCTCGCTTCTTTGCGTGCGTACAGTGTGCTTGCTATTTGCCATTAAACACAACGGAAACCGTTATACTTTGCATAGGGCATGTTTTGAGTCGATACTCTTCTCAGCGACCACCTGTCCAAATCGACCGTATTTGTCCGGTCCCCCGGGTGGTCGTCTTGGGCAGGTTTGACTGTATGTACAAACCCACAATTTCCACTGCGAAGCTGTAAACCCTTCAAATGATGCCTCAATCTTACCAGGAAGGCCCGAATCAAGATCAGAAGAGACTTTCATGTTGTATACTGTAGATGAAAGATGCAGTTGACAAAATTTCATTTTCTTTCCATACTTGCATTACTCTTTTCGCTGTTGCATTACATTACATTTCTTGAACAATCCATGACTGACCACTCTACCTTCTTTTTGTCCTGTTCATAGACTTTATCCCTTTGTTTCTCTTGCAGGACGTAACATCTTTCTAATTCTTCTACTGAAACAAATGCCTACAAGGCAAACTTATGCTTCGAAATTCTCAGAAGCTCCAACAAGACTTGGGGATGATTTATAAGTCAGGCATTAGACCCTACTTGGTAGGAAAAGACCTGAAGTTTCATCCCACTCACCATACGGTTAACTTTTTCTTTTTTCATAGGGCATACAATGTGTTTTGCCACCCGTCAGAAGCCATCTAACATAATCTGACAATGGTTCTCTCTCAAATCGCCTATTGTTTTCATCATTAATCCAACTGTTATCAATCCTGTAAATAGCTGTTGTATATGTATTTAGCCATGAATTTATTTGTCTGTTTGTTTCCTTCAGGTTTGGTCTCGTTGCTAAGTACTTGATTGTCATCCTGGTACGTTTCCTTGTAGTATTACTGGTGGTTTACTGTAGGTGGTCCTGGTGCAATAGGTGAATAACTACAGGTATGGCTGTATGCATCGGTGGGATGACAATACAGTTTTGTAACAGTAGAGTATGCTGTGGCAAGTTCAAGTATACAGAACATAGTTCCTCAGGTAATGGGGTTGATGGACGGGCCGTCCTAAACGTCATGAAGCTGCTCCGAGTTGACAGCCAACCCGTCATCGAAACCCATCCCTCTTTCCGTCGCAAGTGGTCTTCGCACATATAGATATAGTAGTGTCCAGGAGCAGCGCGTCTAAGTCCCTTAAGTGACATACATGTGTACAATTTTCTCGTCTATTCAATATATTTTTCTTAGAACAAACCAAGAACTGTCTAACATGCATTGGCATAATACCGGTAGTAAGACTTATACCGGTAGATTAAAAATACTGGAACTTAAAGAGATCTACACATGCAACAATAGTTATTTCTGAGCTGTACACACTTCAGACATCTAGGTGTCCAATACATCATTTACAATAGCCTCTACCAGGCTCCGTGGATTATCCTCACCACGAAGGAGGTGGTGAGGAAACGTACTCTTCTGGCCGGCTAACTCCCCTAGCGTACTATAGATTCTATTTGTCCAATTTCTACAATTAGACCACCGATCCACGAAGCCTGGTAGAGTCTACATTTACAAAGCATCGATAACAATGCATTCGAAGACAACAAGGCCAAAAGTTTTCAGTATCTTTTTCGGGGTAGGCAGCTCGTCGTGGGACGAACACACTGTCACATTCATTGCCAAATTTATAGGTGTGACGGACAGGAGTTAAATGAAAATTCTTGACAGTATACGTCCGTTTTCTCATGACATTTTGTATGCTCATGTGTAGCATGGTGAAACCCCCCACTAGCTCAAGTAATGGATTATCCCAGTGTACACGCATGCGTGTGGGGCAGTTCTGTAAAGTGGATATATCTGGTTTGACATTAAAGTCTGGTCTCCCACAGTTTTGGCCCTGACGTCGTCTGTAGTGCCCGCTTAGCGCCCGGCCCTCGGGGTCGGGCGGGTAACAATTTGGAGGTTCTACCGAGATCAAAAGTTCCAGGAAAAACGGAGCGGATGGCGCGGTAACAGCCCGTGAAGTTTGAGAGAAGCGGCAAGAGAGAAAGGTCGTCTGACGGAAGTTCCCGCCGAAACGGTCACGTGACGCGACGGAACGTGGGACGAGAGGTCAGAGGTTAGTTCTCCGGTTTCACAACAAAGATGGCGGCGCCCATAAGACGGCGGAAGTAAGGGGGAGGGCTACCGTACCTACAAGAAGAAATTGGAAGTAACCCGTGCCAACTCAGTATAGCATCGTTGTGAGAAGACATACAGAGAGGGGAAAGTAGCAGACTTTCACTCGTCAGTGTGGCCTGTAGGCTGTACCAGCTTCAGCGGGAAAACCAGGAAAACGGCACATGTGGTTGGTGTCAAGTTACCGATCAGCCCGGCAGAAGAGTTGCGTCACTCACCAGCATTGCCAGAGGTCAACCCACTGAGGTAACCCTTAGTAAACAAGATCCACCACTCAAGTGATGGAGGAGACCAGGAGGGCACTGGGGAGATCAAGAACGTCAATCAAATTGTGTCCCCACAATGGAAAGAAGATGACAAGCACAGGCTGGCAAGCACACGAGACTGTGGCAAAAACAGAGGAAGAACTGATGCAGTCGGGACCGTTAAGTAGCCGACATCAGGCATGAGCAAGCAGAACTTTCGCATGTTTAACATTTTGTTAACTAAGTTATAGATTGAATTCATAGGGTACGTTTAGTATGTAGATTAACAATTAGTATTCATACAGAGTTGTCTAGTTATTGTCTATGCTGAAGAAGTCTGGTACCAGAGCTATGATCCAAGCAATGGGCATGGAGGCCCAGAAAGGTTAGCACTTTGGACTCTGAATCCAGCGCTACAATAAAATATGGTTGAGGAATTCAGGTAGACATTAGAATTCAGGAATGCTTAGTTTGAGGGTTAAGGACAGTCCAAGAAAACAAAAGTTGAGGATGGCCGGATGTAAATCCAAGAACACAAAGTTTGAGGGTGTAGTGGAACCAACCCAAGACAACAGAGTTGAGGATGGCCGGTAAGAAATCCAAGAATACAAAGTTTGAGGGTGTAGTGGAACCAACCCAAGACAACAGAGTTGAGGATGGCCGGTAAGAAATCCAAGAATACAAAGTTTGAGGGTGTAGTGGGACCAACCCAAGACAACAGAGTTGAGGATGTCCGGTAAGAAGTCCAAGATACCGAGTTTGGGGATGTCACGGAACCAAACCCAAGACTGCCATGTTTGAAGTCACTTCCAGAAAATGGATGTCATCTAGAGAAGTTTGAATGAAGTTCACTGAAAACTTACGGGGATACAGGTGTCAGACGGACATAAGCTGCAACTCAGCTCCATAGTTATACAATTGTGCAAGAACTGTTAGGTTGACAAGTACAAGTACAAGTAGAGTTATCCTTATGATCGACATTAGATATTGGCAAAGGCAACTGTTAATAAGTGACATACATATTGTAGTTCTGTTTTTACTGTTATTGGCAATGTCGGGACGACATTTTAGTGAGAGGGGGAGTGTGTAGCATGGTGAAACCCCCCACTAGCTCAAGTAATGGATTATCCCAGTGTACACGCATGCGTGTGGGGCAGTTCTGTAAAGTGGATATATCTGGTTAGACTCTACCAGGCTTCGTGGATCGGTGGTCTAATTGTAGAAATTGGACAAATAGAATCTATAGTACGCTAGGGGAGTTAGCCGGCCAGAAGAGTACGTTTCCTCACCTCGTGGTGAGGATAATCCACGGAGCCTGGTAGAGGCTAATATCTGGTTTGACATTAAAGTCTGGTCTCCCACAGTTTTGGCCCTGACGTCGTCTGTAGTGCCCGCTTAGCGCCCGGCCCTCGGGGTCGGGCGGGTAACACATGCAGGTTTATGTTTTATGCATTTACTGACAGAAAAGGAAGGAACATCAGAGGATGTATAAATGTACATAGTGGCTGAGTTATTGTGCCGTGTTTCTTCCTACCGGTATTTTTTACCCCCTCCCAACCACGCGCCCGTTCGCTGTGTAATTCCGCGGCGTGTTACAATTACAATATTACGCTTTTAGCAGGACAAGAGTGGCAGAAAAGTTACACAGAAGAAGTGGCAAGGGTAACCTATAACAGCAACATGTAACTGGAGAAAATGATGCGTTGACAATTTGTCAAATCAGTATGGTTAGAGAAATCGTCGTAAACGTACCGGTATTATGATAATAGATGTTACTTTTGTAAACAAAGTAGAATTGCCAAAAGATTATAAGGGGATTGAAATTTGGTTGAAAATGTATTGAATTCCCGTAGAAAACTTCCAACTTACGTATATCAAGAGGCCACTCAGGGCACTCACGTTTGCTACTCTGAAACTTTCACCTATAACTTATAAGGCTGCAGTCCACCTCCCTTCTGCTAGATGCTGTATTGTTGATTTCAGCTCCCCAGCCAGTCTCACTAATTGACATAAGTTGTAAACAACCGGAGTCGAAGGCCAGGTCCACTGAGAACAGGTCCACTGTGAAGGTGTATGAGGCAACTGTGAAAGTCACGAAACAACGCCAGTTTGTATTCTCTGAATCCACAACCGCTCAACGACAACTGACAATCCGGTTTGACAAACCCTACGTGAGCCTCCCTGCTCCTCGCCACCGAATGCCCTCCTCAGACAAGATGTACACAAGTGCCGCCAGAAAATAGTTCCACTTAAGGAGGAAGCATCCATGGAATTAGAGCGCGATTTTAGATCGCTGGCATTACTTCCTGCTTTGGTATAATATGTGGCTAACAATTGAAACAAAAATAGCTGTTCACCATTGATTATTTGCTGCTGTACTTTGACGGCCAGTTTGACGGCGGATGGATATGTACGGTATTTCCCGTCGCACAGTCCCCCTGCTTCAGTTGGAGAAGAAGGGCGATGGCGAGAGGTAGGCGATCCGTTGCCAGCACTAGAAGTTAGTGAGAGGACTTTTTCCCTTGGAAATAGCCTTCTTATTTTTGTCATTACGCAGGAAGAATACTTGTAAAGATTTTGGTTGCCCGAATGTCTATGTTGGCGAATTCTTGGTTGGGATTCTGCCGTATCCTTTATCCACGCCATGTTGTGTAAGGCAGCGTTTGGAAATTATGTGTCTCGCAACCAAACGTCAGTTTGTCCATACCCTCAGGTTTTGTCCTAAACTTCTAGTTTCTGATCCTAGCCAGGGTTTTGTACTGTCTCGATGATATTCACCCGTTTTTCGACTGCAATTCGTGACAAAATGACTCAAATGAAAGTGTGTGGCCGACCACGGCTGACATCTGTGATGGATTATCTTGTTTACGTGTTGGCGGACCGGGTCGGTCTACTTTGCAATTTTCTAGAACTCGTTGAAAATATCACATGTCATTTGTGTTTTACATTGTTTTAATGTGTTTCCAAACCATGAAGACGTTTTTATGTTTTTATGTGTTTATCGACAATGTGTATCAACTGTCTCCACTTCTCAGTTGGCTAAAAAAAAATACCAGCTATTGCCAGACAGACCTACTTAAAGACATATCTATCACGTCATCTGGCAAAAGAAAAGTTGTTACAGAACTAATCTTGGTTCTTAATTTTTTTTATCTTCTGTACAGAAGGTCGTGAGATGAGGCGAACATCAATCAACGCAATATACTGGTGCAGACCATATCAACAGATGGACACCTCCGATAGAGAAGTGTCATACTCTGGTCGACAAAGTTATATCTTTCTGAAACGAAGTCAGCACAGCTTGCAACATCTGATCCTAAAATGAGGTTCCCAAACCAATATTTAACTACAATCAAACGTTACCAATGGTCGCGGATCAAATCCAGGCACATTACTGATGACATCGATATTTAGTTATTGTGTCAGAACATCCAACTTACTCAGGGTTCGTTAGTCAGGTCTATTGTTACAGCTGTCCAGCCTCTTGGAAACCCAGACTTCGGGGACTGTGTCTCTGGCTCAGTGGGGGCTGGTTCAGCTTAGTAAGATGGGTTTGTTGGATGTTCAAGTTATAATTTTTGGGGAAGTAAACCCCCTCAATCAGTTGTCAGGTCCTTATCCTTAACATCTACCCCTATTGGTTTTATTGGTTGGTCCCCGAATTCTTGCAAAACAGTCATACCCAAAACGCCGGGGGCTGGCCCTTCCCCCTCATCTTCTACAGTGATTTCTTCCCGTATTTGTAACACTCTCCCTTTGAACGTGACATTTAATTCACAGTACCTAACGCACTTGATTGGCAGGCCATTTGCCGCGGTTAACCTCAGCCAGCCGGCTGTGTCCTTAAGTCTTTCTTTGTTACTCCCGAAGTGAATACAATGAATACATGTAACTACTTCTATGTTTGCTTTTACTATAACCAACATCCTTGCTATAAGTATAACACTGGTAGGACAGCACAGGAAAAACTTACTCATTGCCCGCATTATCATGCAAAACCACAAGTTTTCTAAACAAAACACAAATGTAAATAAGAACAAAGCATACGAGCCCAAGGGGTGGAATATTTGAATAGCAACACACCCTCATTACTGATGTCATAGACCTTTCAGACACCAATTGGTGTCAAATAAGTGATCACTGCCATGCCTGAGGGGAAGAAACCTTTATTCCTATATCATGATTGGGCATTTACTCGCGATTTGGTTGCCCAACTAACTCAGGCACATCCAAAAAACACTAGAAATAACATGAACATAACAATTTCAAAATAAGATACGTTACAAGGGAGCGGAAGGGTACGGTCTGCACGTTAGTTAACGATTGAGGACTACCTGAGAAAGAATAACACTGCACGGGGAAGTGACCACAAGCACAACAACAATACATGTACATAAACACAAGCAAAACACATACATCAATAAGGCATTATAGGTAACAATGCTACAGTGTCTTTGGCAAAAGAGTTCATAGTGTCTGTTCAGAGGTTTTCCGTGACCGCTTGGAGAATGAGATAGGTCCGGGTCACGTACCTGAGGGAGGAAGGGTTTTAGGTGTTCGAAGTGGGACGTCACTTCCTCTCGCTGCCCCCTATTCTAACGGAGTTTGTAGGCAGCGCCGCGTCACCTATCTTGGCCAGCACAGTGAATGGCTCGTCATATTTCCTTGCTAATTTACGAGCGAGACCTTTCCGGACAAAGTGCCTCAAACGGTGCCTGGTCTCCAACTTCATAGGGTTTCCTATAAATTTTCCTGTCAAACAGTTCCTTCTGACGACCCTGTGCAGTTGTTGTGTTCTCCTGAACTAAACAAAAGATTTCGGGGAACCTCTTGTTTAAGTCGGCCACATACTCTGAGACTGGCAGGGAGGGGAGGGGTGCCCCTGTTAAGAGTTGGGAGGGCAATCTAGCCTGTAGTGTAATATAGTACACTTTACCTAGAAACTGCACGACACAATGTATTAGATACATACTTTCTATAGCGTCCAACACCTTCTTGTTGAGCTGCATCTTGCCGTCCCGTGCCCCCTTGCTTGTGAATTCTGTGTAGTTTGTTAGGTCAACCTCTTGGTGGAAGAAGTCAAACAATAAATGCGTGAGCTTCCTTCCATTGTGGCTTGCCCTGTTGACCAGAACCAGCAGGTCTGCATTGCTGATGAACACACCTGTTCCAGGATACAGCTCTCTGTCTCCTGGGCTGGGTCCCTGCAGTGAATATGATTCAGGTAAAACAACATTAGACATAAAACCACAACTTAAAAGCATTGCAGACAGGAATGATAGAAACAGTCAACTATGTATGCTAACTGATGCTAAGTTTATTCTACAACTGAAAAGGACATCACTCAACACTCTTACTGCAAGCAACCAGTAATCTGAATTGTTGCACAAATTCTATTTTGCTTTGGAAGGACTGTTTTGGACAAACTCTTTGGGTCCGAGCAGTATGATGTGGAGTTTAAGTCACCAGGAAGTTCTTTCCTTTGAATGGAGATCCCGACAAGAGTTCTGAGCACTGCAGAAACAACTTTTGAGACATTTCTTGAACTGACTTCAAGTGCCAGCAACTTGTAGTAACTCTTGACCTGGTCTGTGAACGGGCTGTTACAGTGCAGTCCGTCACGAAGATTGACACATCGTTTCTTGTTGAGCAGCTTTATGGTGAGGTCTTGACATATAGGAATTGACAGTTTCTGGAGGACTAGCCTTTTGAAACTGCTCTCGGGGAAGGGCAATGTCACCGTCACCCTTCTAGAATGCCCCTTCTGGATGGAGTATACCTGTTTCCTTGGCTGTTTTTAAAAAAAAAGGTTTATTGAATCAGATTCATTTGAATGTTGTTCAGTTGTAAAAATCAGTTTATTATCAGTTAAAGCTGAACATCTAACTGAATAATGTTAACTTGTCATATATTAGCTGTCGAAGGGTACCCAGCTCGCTCGGCTCAATCGCCAACTGTTGATCCTTGAACGCTGTAAAATACAAGCACATGTACATGCATGAGATTTAAACATAAAACAGATGATAAGAAATATTGAAGTAAAGACTGGTCAAAGATACATCTTGTACTTTTCTGATGATAGCCATTCTAGGATTAGGTGAATTTCTTAAGTTAACTTCATTACTAGCTCCAAGTCCACAGATTAATTCATCTTTAGGTTACTGGTTTATATGGATGGATTTATTGATATATTGATTAGAACAAATATATTGTTTAGAACAAAAATTCAGCTCATTGAGAAAGTTACTTGTAAAATGTAAAGAACAGAATCACCTTTGACTTCCGGGTTACACGCGTTCTTCTCAAGTCGGGCCCGGAGCTCTGGATTGATCCGGAGATCCACTGTTCTGTCCGGCCACTCCCGCCAGCCGGTTGGTGCCCACCGGACAAGCACATGGTCCTGGTCGATCCTTGTTTGCAAATACATGTGAACACTATGCTAACAGTGAATACATTTGCCTGCTCGCTGATTTTCTTAAGCAAAGCCATGAAAACCTGCAGATGAAAAACAAAGGTGTCGGCAGTAATCAATGTCAATTAACGAACAGGTCCTGAAATGTTAGAAATGAAAAAGTTTTAAAGTTCTTTTGCTTAAGAGCTTGACTCCTGATCTTAGCTGACAGGTTCTTTTTCCTTCCCTCCTTACAACTCAAAGCGACAGCAATATACATTACTGGAGTCACACAACCCTTGCCTTTAGGCCATAGTTGTCTGGAGTACATGTATTAAAATTATTTGTGCGGAAGTGCACGTTACCCTTGAAGGGCACCATGCAAATCTCAGTCCCTGGGAACCAGATGGTACTGAAACGATGCAGAATTATGCATATTTCCTTATTTCTTTTGGATTGAGTATTTGAAACATGGCTCTTAAGTGCTATGTTTTCCTACATACTTCTCGTCTCACAGGTTGCAACATAGATTCATGCTCATGATTTAGTTCAAACTTTTTACATAGACCTAGACTGTTGTCATGTGATAAATTGTTTAACAGGTCCAGCTACGTTTCACATTTGACTGTCTGTGCATCATCATTTTCTATACTTTCTTTTGAATGTATTACAAAAAATTATAAGACATTGACGAGCATCTTCAAGTTGCTCCTCTGTAACAACCCTTGCACAAAGCAGCCTTGTAGCAGACACAAATATTCGTCAGATGTTGGCGTCTACCTGCTGTGAGTCATTTCCGAGAGAACCTGCTTGGAAAACGCTGTCTGATGCTTTTTTCTGTTGAACTTAATCCCTCTGCTCCGATTGACTCTGGTTGTTCTGAACCTAAATCCATCCACCTTTCCACTTCGTGAAAGAAAACTTCTGCCGATTAAAACCTGTCAGCAGCCCACTGCTTGTTATCTTCTTCAATGTATGATAATTGTAAGGCACCTGCAAAATGTTCCTTCCCAAATTATGGGCAAATCCCCGTAGACAGTGTCAATTTATTGTGTGCCTGAAGTTCCAGAAACCCAAACATGATAGCCCCATTTATCATTTCCCATTAACTAACAATTGACCTTGCAAAGTTTTTGGTCAAAGGTTTGGACATTCAAACGGCAGAGATAGAGGGGGTAGCCACTTAAATCGTGGTCTATTTCTACACCCCCCCCCCCCCCCCCCAGGCAATATTTTGCCGGTTTTTCTAGTGCCTTACTTAATGTTCAACCAAAACTTAATACAATTGTCAGACAGTGACAGGAGACAGGACTGTCCAAAATCTATGATCTTCACTGCATCATTGAATGAAATGATGATGTTATTAGGCTTAAGGTCACAATGCCACACGCATATGGATGGACAGCACATGGCAAAGATTTAAGACAATGAGGCACCAACTCTTTCTGGCATAGTCCATTGGCCTGGTTGTGATGATGTAGTCAATTGTTGTACTAACGCCTTCTTGCCCCTCAAATACCGTCAACAGATTGTATAGCACACCCCTTGTACCCTCGAGTGCCCTCAACATGTTCAGTTCTTTCAATAACTGTTTCCTCGTGTTGTACTTATCAAATATTCCATTGTCCTCAAAATTCTTGGACGCCACTTCCCCTACAAGAGGGACATTCACTTTACACACCTTTCCAAAAGAACCTCTTTCTACATATTGTGCTATCTTAATTACATCAACAAGGGAATCCCTGCCATATATATAAGGGGATGGAATGTCTTCAAAACGAGATAGGAATGTAGCACTGGTATGCTTTGACCATGCAGCATATTGCATGTTATTTTTTTACATTCACAGCCACTAGCTTCTTAAGCAAATTATCATTATTAAATCCTGATTACTTTCTTTTTGCAACAGCCTTCCGCACTTGTTCCTTCAATCTGCACTTGCTACTTTCTAACTTAGCCATGGCCTTTGTGTTCCTCCATCTGACCTTACAAAAGATTAGCCTTTTCCCTCATTCTCTCATTGTCATACTTAAGACCTGCGATCTCTTCTCTATACCGATATTCAGAAGTACTCGTGGGAAGTGATTTCCTCTTTACGTCCCCCTCAATTAGGTTAATGCCATAGTAATAATATTCTCTTCCTTTTGCACTTTTGCTTGGAACACAGCAGCCATGACTCAACCCATTGTTGTTTATTATTTTGTAATTTCTTATAACTTTCTTATTAAAAGTATCACTATAGAACGCAAGTCCCTTATATGAAATCGTTGCCGCACAAGTTGTCTTACACTGGCAACCCAAAAAATTGTCTTTTTAATCTACTAGTGTCTGAAGGACATTTATGTTCAGAGCTTTCTAACCAACATTCATAATGATTACAATAGCGCAACTGTGAAAGAAAACTCCGAACGTACATAATATTCAAGTGATACAATGAAGACCAGTATTGAAAATACGTCAATTAAAATGCATTACTATGTAAATCAGTTTGCAGTTAAAATGTTTGTTAAACAATTCGCATGTACAAAGCGATCGTGTACATACCGATCCTCTGTATCTTCCTGTATATGGCTTGCGTGAGATGAAAGGCGCATCCTTTCCTGGTGCAGTCGGTGAATACAGCTTTCACTCCGTCATGGATTTTGAACACGGGTTGTAGGGCGAAGTTCTCGACCCGGGGAGCCCTTGGGAGCATGTCCTTGATGGTCTGGAACACCTATAACGGCAAACAAATACTGCTGTGTTATTATGTGCTAGTTTGGCAGCCATGGCTGTTTGTATACAGCTGAACAAGCAAATAACATAGCAAAACGTTTTCGTACCTCCTTGTCCCTCCTGCTTATCAAGACGAGATGACACTTGTTTGTAGTCCTTGTCCTGGCGTATGAATGCATCGATGCCGAAGAGTTGCGTGAACGGCGGCCGCACAACGAAGAACGTCCCGTCGCAGAACCAGTTCTTCGCCTTGGCCAACTGCCCCAGCTGTTGGTCAGTTGCAAAGACAAGATGTCTTTTCCCCCTGACCCACACATCCGCATTGCGTACGTTACATTATTTTGTTTTACAAATGAACAGTTCATGAGCGTTCGACCCCCGATGAATGTCTCAGAGACAGAGGAGAGTGATATTGATAGCGAGGCCAATGATGTCTCTGCGGATTGGGACCCTAGTTCCACTGAATCCATGTTGGTTTGGAAGAAGAGTGGTGGTCGTGTTCTTCCCCTCCAGCTGGTGTGTCAGGATGCTGAATCTTTGATCAACTTTGTCATGGGTGTGGCGAACCATCATGTGGCTAACTTTGACCTAATGTAAACAAGGAAAAAAAGATTAAGGCTGATGTTATAAATGCTTTTGACACATTTACCTGCAAAGAAAAAAGTTGAACCTGATAACTTAAAGCAAACATGTACGTGTCTGGCAACAGACATCGCTTTTGTCTCATCATACTAGGTTTATAAGACAATGTCCTCCTTGTGTGTAACTATGGCAATATTAATTCTACACACTATAACATGCTATGATTGCAATCATATCTAAGCGAATATATATCATTCACATGATCAATAGCAATTCTCAATATTGTACATCTGGACAAAACTAATGCAATTGCCCTTCTTCAAGTAAATCTCAATTGAAAATATAAATTTATGTTTATGTATGGATGTTACTCAGTGTCAGTTAATAGTCACCATGCTTCATCTTCATTAACACACAACAAAGAAGCACTTTAAATAGCAAAGTGAATGTCAAGCACATGAACAGAATCTAAATGTGCATCTATGAACAGGAACATCTTAAATAAATGATGAAGCAGGTGTTGTTAGTATTGAATTGATTAGCACTTACCTTATTGAAAATTTTCCACTTAACTAGTAACCAGCAGACGAACAACATCTATTTGACTTGCATTCCCGGTAGCAATTATCCATCTGCAGGTACAACGTTTTTCCCAGCCCTGCCCTACTTAGTCCTATCTTCAGGAAGATGGTTAGCATGACCATTGAGGGTCAAGTTAGTCCCATGGGGGAAGATGTGGGATTCCAGGAATAAAAACAGGAGGGATGGGTTGTACAGAAGAGCCCCTACAATGTAGATAGGGAGTGGCTTGATGGTGACTGTATCCTGGAAGCAAAGAAGTGATTTATGATTTAATGCACGGATAAATAAGGTTACGTTTTCAAACCATGTGAATAAGTTATACAATGATGCTACATATAGTTCAATTCATGTTTGCAAAACGGATACTTTCCCAAAGAATGGTCACTTAGTCATATAGTACCAATACACAAGTCAGGTGATACCTCAGTCCCAGACAACTGTCGGGGTATCTCCATTATGAGTTGTCTGGGGAAATTATTCTCGTCCATTTTGAATACTCGTCTTGTGAACTATGCGGAACAGAACAGCCTTTTTAAACCTCAACAGGCCGGTTTTAGAAAAAACTATAGAACGTCTGATAATCTTTTCGTATTAACTACTTTAGTAAGCAAATATCTCAGTCAAAATTCACGTCTTTACGCATGCTTTGTTGATTTTAGCAAAGCTTTCGACTCTGTTTGGCGAGAGGGTCTCCTGTTCAAATAAAATAATCTTGGAATAGGAGGAAACTTCCTATCGACCATAAAAGACATGTATTCCAAAACTAATAACTGTATCAAAACCAACAATCGTCTTACCGAAACATTTGTAACTAACTGCGGGGTTCGACAAGGCTGTAATCTGAGTCCAACATTGTTTAATTTGTTCATTAGTGATATAGTATCTGAATTTGATAACTTTTCTAGCAATTCTCCTATTCTGTACAACATGAAAGTGCCATGTCTTTTATATGCCGATGACTTGGTTATCTTCTCAGAATCTCAACAAGGCTTACAGTCCTCCCTACTTAGACTAGAACAATATTGTAAATCATGGAAGCTGAAGGTTAACCTGAAAAAGACAAAGGTTATTGTATTTACAAAGGGAGGCCGCTTACCGAAAGATTGTAGTTTTTTGTTTGATAATAATGCTTTAGAAATAGTAACATCTTATTGTTATCTAGGTATTGTTGTATCCTCAGCTGGCACATTCAAAGCCAACAGCAAATACTTATACAGCAAGGGATTGAAAGCTCTATTTGGAATTAGACAATCATTAGACAAAGCAGACGCACCATTATCAGTTAAAAACAAACTCTTCGACACTTGTGTTAAACCTATTTTGTTATATGGATCTGAAATTTGGAGCTCATTCAAAAGTCCTATATCTTGTCCTATTGAAACAGTGCACTTGAAATTTTGTAAACACTCACTTAATGTTCCGAAAACTGCATCTAACCTTGCTGTACGCGCTGAATTAGGGAGGTATCCTATCCAACTGGAAGCCTCCCTAAACGCCATCAAATATTTCATTAGAATTCAACAGAATGTGCCAGCTGAGAGTCTGCAGGCAGACGCTCTCTTATGTCAGCTTAATCTAGATTCATCAGGTACCAAATGTTGGGCATCTGGTGTTCGCAAAACTTGAGAGGAGTGTGGTTACCCTTTTGTTTGGCAAGCCCGTAAGTCAACAGATCCAAACATATCCCACCTAATTTCTGCAATCCACCAACGACTGAATGATATTTATTTCCAGAATTTTCTAACCAACATTCATAATGATGATAAAGGTTTACGTGCGAAAAACAAACTCCGAACGTACAGACTACTGAAATCCACATACAATGAAGAGCAGTATTTGAAAATCACAAACATTCGGCATAGAACTACCATTGCTAAACTAAGAATCAGTTGCCACCGACTGCGAATTGAATCGGGAAGGCACAGCCGCACTCCTCTAGAACAAAGAATCTGCCAATTTTGTACCTCAAACATGGTAGAAGATGAAGTGCACTTCACTGTTGATTGCGATATGTATGCGAATGATAGAAATACTCTATTTAGTTATATAGAAAGTAGATTCCCTCATTTTAGACACATGAGTAGCACTGACAAGTTTATATTTCTCATGCGTTTTGACAAACCGACAATAGCGAAACCCATACAGTCCTACATTTTCACTATTACCAAGAAGCGAGAAGAAGCCGAACTTTTGTGTTAGACTAGATTTGTGACACTTTTATGTATGTATATATCCTGATTTGTTGTGACTTGTACTTAGCCCGGTTGGGCAAATTGTACAATAAAGGTCTTCATTCATTCATTCAATATACTTGGTGATTTCATAGGTGTCTTGGTGCATCGTGTGATCTAAGTCAATTACATGTGGCTGTCATGTCAGAATGTGTTGTGGTACAATGTTGTTCCACGACATCAACAAAAATCCATGTCAAGTAATGTACGATTGATCAAATTGCCCTTTGACAGACATTGGAGTGTGCATGTAGGTCAAAGCTTCGGTGGTCAAAGATGTTCCAGTACATTTGAGAATTCTAAGTACATTGTATATTATAAGCCCACGCTCAAATAAATGCTAATGCAATGGTGTGTTTGTCATATGCAGTTTATTTGTTATGCATCAGAATATGCTTTTGTTTACCTTCGTCGCGGAATTTTGTGCATGTATACATAATACATTTGCACCATGATCCCAACAGCAGCATACAAGTTCTCTACAACAACGTTTTGTCGTCACCGTGGTAATATGGCACCCGGCAGAACTGAGAGTAGATGTTACATTGCTATGAAATGTCGGCATTCAATCAAATATCATTCCTTTAGGCAGCAAATTTCCTTAGCCTGCGGAATGACACACAATGGTAAAAGCAATGTGTGTTAGGCCTAGGGGCATAAGTCTGCAATGAATGAGTGAATATTTAAGATATCGCCAGTATGGAGAAGGATCGCTGGCTGGTTTGAAGGAGTTATTGCTTTGGGTGTGCTCTCCGGACGCTATGTGCGAATCCTTGAACTGATTTGCGGCGTTTTCGAAGCGGTGTGTGGGTTTCGAGATCCCAACGCTGCCACCACGCCAGTATGGACAAGGGATCACTATAAGGGAACGACTCTTGGGCACACGATGCAACTATATCGAGGAGCTTTATTCCAACATGGCGATACAGTAGGAGACGGTGGTCGGACTGACTATAGGACCGAACCAACATAACATAGGGGTGTTATTCTAACTAAATACAACATAAACCAACACATGTGGCGTAAAATAATTACAATGTAGATGGAGACTGTGGAAATGGTCCATTCCATCTAACATGATACTTGTGTATTTGGCTGGCTCGTCCACTGCTTCTGGTTGTGTTTACTATTTTTATTCTGGCTTGCTCATGTGCTAGTTTTTTTTTCACTTAACTCATTTTTGATGGCTTCAATGCTGATTTTTCGGAACTTGGTCCTTTAAAATTTTGGTTGTTTTTAAGGTTGTTGGCAAAAGCAACCTGGGACATTTTTTTTGTTTCTCAATGTCATCTTTCTGCACATCAAAACAGTGGTGTGCTTCGTGTAACTTGTGCTTTCCATCACGAAACAGTTCCAGAAGTGGGCAAAGGCACAGAGATAGGGCAACTTGTGGAACTGCTTCAAGAATGTCCCTGCACAAGTCTACTTCAGGTTTCTTTTTATGCTTGCGCTGTGTTGATGATTCCAGATTTTATTTTTTTATTTTACCTAAAGAGTTAACTTTTTATTTTCCATTGAAGAGAGCAGGGGTCTTAGCTGGTTGTTAACTGTGACATCATCTATGATTGCACCCAATAAGACAGAGTCAGTTGTGTTGGCCACACAGCTCAGGCATTGAAAAACTCTGAAGGCCAGCCCAGCAAACTACACCCACAGATGCATCGATGTGAAATCGGGAGATCTCAAAATTCTAAGAAAGCTCTCTCCCGTCCTCTCTCAATCCACCCCGGCACATGCGCGCTGCAGCCGGTAAACTACGTGCGCTACAAGTACAACTATACCAATAAAACACTAAGTCACTGTGTCACAAATATCAAGATGACATTACTAGAACAGAATAGCAAATACCATGTACTGGAGGACAAGCTTCTCGTCAGGCCCCTTGGTAAATGTGTAGGCATGAGTGTAGCTGTGCTGCTCCAAGTCGTTGCTTACGATGCAGAGAAACCCCTTCACATCCGAGCTCATCCGTATGCGTGTTGGGGTAACTCTGATTGATGACGCCAACCAGCTCTTCAACAGTTGTAGTGTCCTGCCTACGTAGTGTAGACGCTATCTTCGTCTACGCTATTGCCGTCCAGCGGAAAAGGGCCCAGGAAATCAGGGAAACCTTACGTTTCGTTCGCGCCGTCCACGTCCATATCACTTTCTTAGCCCGACTCAACGTCGAAGACATCTGCCCGCGAGATGTAAAAAGATGTATAAACCGTCCCCATCTTCTGTTGGCCTACGATATGAAGAGATGGCATTTTTCTAACGAGCTCATCATACAGTCGCATTGTTTCGGAACCATCTTCTGGTGATCAAACTTCCGATCCAAATGGGCGAGGTAGGCCATTTCTTCATTGCCGGATCGATTCGCAGTTGCTGCCGTCCATAGGAAGCCTGAATCAACGCCGAAATCGGGGCCTTATTAGCATATGCTTCTTTCAAATGCGCGAACACAAGGTCTTTTAAGTGTCTTGGCTTTTTGTCTTATCTTGTTTGCTACTTCCATCTTGTACGCCCGGTGAGAGTGTCTTCTCCACCCCTTCCAATGTAGGAATGACTGCTGAGTTTGGTGACATGGAATATTTTCTGCAGCACGGGCTATTGACATACCCATTCCGTTGTCGACGCGTGTACTGCAGCAGAGGTTCGAGATCTGAATCCATATTTGGGACGTCTTGCTCACCTCTCTCTACTTTGTTGGTGTATCGCCCAGTCTTGTCAACTTAAAAGCCTCTTTCCTAACTTGTGATTCATGATCTTTCCTGACAACTTCAGGTCAGCATCGTTTGGGTCGATTTTTCCCTTTGCCTTTTCTTGTAACTCCTGAAACGACCAGTTGCACACGAGAGAACCATCTGCACATTTTATTTATTTATTTATTTTTTGAGATTCTCCATTTTCATAGACAACGGAGGGTATGGCGGGACAAGTGTCAGAAGACACCTTTTCTAAGCCGCCATACCGAAATCATAACAATGACACATCAATGATGCATGCACCTTCTTCTTTCTCGCCCTTTCCTCACTGAACAGAGTATCCAAATCTGGAATGATGGACTCAAGCGTTTTTCCTCTTTCATTTCTGTTAACAGTCTTGTGACTTTAGTTTCTACAGCAGCTCTAATTGTATATGTGTCAGGATTTGACCTACATGTGCAAAACTTAAAGCATATCCACCCCTACCACAGAACAAACTTCCTGAATAGCATGTAGTGTTTCAGTCAAATATTTCACTGTCACATCTGCTGTCTCATTGCTCACAGGAGCAATTGCGATTAAGGAGACTCTATCCTTTGACTCCTCTGTTTCCTCGTCCACAGATATGTACCAACTTAACTGCCATCTGGCGTCGTGTTGTGTGATCGCCTTTGGTATGCCACCCCTTTGCCCTGACACTTGGCCCAGGGTCTTTCTCTACCAAAGTCAGCACAACTTGCAACATCTGATCATAAAAGGAGGTTCCTCGACAATATTTTACTTCTATGAAACGTAACCATTGGTGGCGGATCAAATCGTGACACAACAATAATCACATCGATGTTTATTTTTTAGCTTTTGGCAGAACATTCAACTAACTCTGGGTTTGTTAGTCAGATATATTGTTACAGCTGTCCAGCCTCTTGGAAACCCAGACTTCGGGGACTGTGCCTCTGGCTCAGTGGGGGCTGGTTCAGCGTATTTAGTTAGATGGGTATGTTGGATGTTTTGACAAGTGACGCTCACTATACTACAGAAATTTATGAATTACCGCATTGAAGATTTTGTCTAACGCCAAGCACACTGCTGCCATGTGAATAACAGAAGCGCTCATTAAGTCACGATGGACATCTCCTCAGGCTTAGTCAATGTGAATGCCTCGGGCAACTCCTCCAGACGGTATTTTTCTGTCTCAACACCAATGTACGAAAAACCACTGAGTTTTCTTGAGAATGATCCTAAAATAGTAGTGTTTCTGACTTAACATACTGCTGAAATCTCCTTGGCTTCAACTTGTTGTTTTGACAATACAGCTACACATAACTAAAAAAAGTATAATGACACCATCTTTATTTAGATAGCAGCTACAAAGTAAGATTTATTTAGTTCATGTCTAAATGTGATCAATAAGTAACAATTTACATCAAACAATGATACCTGGTACCTAAATATATGGTCACTGTCAAGTCCACTAAAACTGATAAAGTTTTCGAGTGTTTATACGTATTCTAGAATGCCCCAGTTAGGTTCTTATTGATATTTGGTTCTTATTGATAACTCCATCTCTTTCACGATGTTGCAAAATGCCTTGCTGCTGGCCTGGTTTAGTCTTAGCATTGCCACGGACTTCCAGTCAGCTGTGAGGTATCTGAAGGCGGAAATTGGCTCAGAAAATGTTGAAATAAAAAGTATTTTGACACATTTTTAGGGTACTTGTCTTAGGTACTATAATTGTGACATGCCACTGCCCTTAAATCCCAGTCCACTGTCCCCGATCTCCTCCATTTCTCTGCCGACAGAGGAGGCTGTGGACTTCAGTGTGTCATAGACCTCTCCGCCTTGTGATATAAGAAAGGAAATGCCTATTATTGTCAGACTGCTGTCTGTGACATAGGTTCGAACCTCGATGTTTGACCCTTATCGGGGTTAGATGTAGAAATGAAATTTACCCTACATTAACAAACGTTATGCTGTAATCTGTGAAGGAACACATCTCAGGTATACAATGACTATGCAAATGACAAGTTACTTTGATAATTACCTAACTCCTCATCGATAGGGTAGTGCAGCTGGACAATGTGACAAGGCTAATTATCCTTTACGCTGGTAGGCCCTATTATTGAGGGCCTCTATGGTTTTCTTCACATCGTTTCCACCTGTTCCGAATTGGAAGATTTCGTCTAACAGCAGGACCTTGCCTGATAAGGCATTGCCTGGACCGGGAGTCATGCCTGCGAAAATATAGTCATGTCAAGGTTGGCTGGCCAGAGCCTCGAAACACATCAGGACTTAGCCTGCTACGCGGCCGAGGGTCTTCTTCATTTTACATTTCATTTTGTTGACGTACTCAGTTAATACATGTATAGCATATCATGCCATAATGACACCATAATATGTATTACGTTTACTAGTACTTGGTTTCACGTCTTCCTTAGTAGTACTAGTATAAGGTCTTGAGCTTTTCTCTTGCTCAGCCAACAGATTGGTCAGAGAAGAAACCCTATATTCTGATTTTGGTTGTTTATGTGGCATTGTCAAATGTGCGCATGTGGTTAGCAAAGGAATAAAAAAAGTCTGGGCCTCTTTCGGTTGGTGTGCTCGGCATTATGTGAAGCTACTTCACATCACTTCCAACCGACCGTGGCGATTACTTTTACCTCTCTATCCATTTCGATGATCTTGAAGGAGTGGGGGCTATTATGGTTTTGTGCATCATTCATGGTTTGGTCCAACCATTCTTTGATGTCGAACATCTTGTGAGGATCGATGACACTGACTCTATGCCTTGGTGTGTAGCTGTCCTGTAAAACATATATTACCTCCTCTACCAAGTTGTTAACATCCTCCGCTTCTAATGCTGATAGTAGAAGCTCCAATGTTTAGGCGTTGTTCGCAAGGTCTGCAACAAGACCAGAAAATATAAAAATGAATGCATGTCATAATGATAAGAAAGTGAAACAGTAATACAATGAACTAATGAATAACAAAAATCCCATGGACGCCATTGCAAATAACGTGCGATGTTATCTGCTGTTCATTTTGCAGTGATTTATGTTCGATAACCTTTGGTAATGTAAGAAACATGGGTGTTATCTGTGTTTCATTGGAATTATAGCATGCCATCTTTGAATTATCAGATACAACTCACAAATGGTGGCTGTCATGATATTCTCGTCCAAGGAAGCATACTTTTCCCTTGTGGCTGGATGCTGCTAGCACTTCCTTCATAAAGTAGAAATGAATCAACTTTCTTAAGTATCCCAGAGCACTTCCGTCCGTGCGTTTAGCATTGAGCAGCTGAGTGGGGAAAATGACTACTCCATGGGTCCCCTGATCACAGCGCAACTGGTGACCGCACTTTGCTCTGAACAAGGAAATGAAATTCAACATAAGAATTATGTAGTTGGTCTGGTACATCATTTTGTGTCATCACAAGATGCAGTTTAGATGCAATATCGTATTTTTTTAGCCCTTTGTGTGCCCTTTTCACAGAATGAAATATACTCTCTTAAATTCTGGACACCAGTTTTTAGAAGCAGAAATGAACTTCATTACCTTGTACTAAACCTTTTTCCCCATTTCATATACAAATACGTACAGTACACAAATTCATATTCCTCATGTCATTACACAAACATCCAAAGTCAAACATTTTTTTAAATCTCTATAGCTGACAAGGGATAAGTTAATCTAATGATAGTTTACTTTTGTTTGTGTTAACTTTCTATACCTTTCTTTTGTTTTGACCTATACTTTGCCCAGTGTGGCAAAAATATTAATGTACAAGACAGGTCTCATTCATTCCTTCATTCTGTTTAAACCATATTCAAAATAGTCATTTTTGTAGCACATTTTCATTTTTATGTCAAAGATTTCTTCATGAGACCATTTACACTGTCTACACTATCTAAATAACACCATCTACGTGGGTTTTCATATCTTTCCAAAAGACATTTTACCACTGCCTCTGCTGGAGTAAGAGTAGCAAGTCTGAAGTGGTTGTTTTCGCGCGTTGGTGCTTCAGTGTTGGACGGTTCATCGTTACCCACTTCTGCAGTCCCAATGCTGTGTGCACGTGGGCCAGGGTTTTCCGGCGTTGCGGTTACCGTGTGGGTGGGCTAGGGTGTTCAGCCAGTGCATTTTCCGTTGGGTGTTGTTGAAGGTCACCTTTGTTGGATGGTCCACGGTTTTCCGCCGTTGCATTTTCCGTTGGGTGTTGTTGAAGGTCACCTGTGTTGGATAGTCCACGGTTTTCCACCGGTGCATTTTCCGTTGGCTGTTGTTGAAGGTCACCTGTGTTGGATAGTCCACGGTTTTCTGCCGTTGCATTTTCCGTTGGCTGTTGTTGAAGGTCACTTGTGTTGGATGGTCCACGGTTTTTCGCCGTTGCATTTTCCGATGGGTGTTGTTGAAGGTCACCTGTGTTGGATAGTCCACGGTTTTCCGTCGAAGGGGCTGCCAAGCTGGATGGATGTGCACCATACTCCCTGTCCTGACTTTGCCGTTCATTTTGAAATTGGCGGATGCTCCCCCTAGTTTCATCAAATGAAATGAAATGAAGTGTGAAATCAGATATTGTGTCCACATACAAAGCTGGATTATTCCAGTTTCTGTAAATTGATCAATGTTTTATCAATATCAAATCATATAACATTACATCTACATTGTATTGCTAAACAAGAAACCTTTTTTTCAAGTTCTTGAATGTCAAGAATATACAACATATATATCAAATCGGTGTCGTTACAAAGACACAGAATGTTTCTTTTAATACATGCAAGGAAAACACCGTTTGTTTGATATCTCAACGGGTGTAAAAACGTCAGAAAAACGCAAATTCAGTCCATTGCCGTTCCGTCTTATTCATTATGCAGCCACAGAAATCGCTGACTTGTCTGGGATGGGGAACGACACTACCCACTTCTTATAGTAGTCAGTGACAGTGAAAATGTATATATTCTTTCTTGGTGTCTCTGGTAATGGACCGATAAGGTCCATCCCTACAAGGGCCTGTCACCTGTGTAAAAATGAATGCGATGATAGACTTAAGTTACATATCAGAATTGATTTATATCTATTCACAATACAAAATGGACTCAAAGTTAAACAACTAAGTCCCTTACATAATGCTAATTCATCTTTTTCTCGTTGGGTATATATCCATTGTTTTATATATCAATCATGTCAATTCATTGATTTGATATTCCAAAATACTTGAAATATTTTTTGAAAACAATAGATATAGGTAGGTTACCCCAATAAAGGGGAACTACCGTTGATCAAAAGTTAATGTTTCAGCTATAAGATAGAGATCATCCAAGTTAACAAATACAGTTTTTAAGTTTCCTGGAGTGATTCCTGTAGAAGTCTACCTCATATTCACCAATTATGATTACAGAATTAATTATAGAATTAGAGTTGTACTAGAATCAAGCATTCAGTGTCTTGTAATGTCTTCTATTGACATCTTTGGTTATCTAGCATATCTAACCATAACAAAATACTGATTAAGTAAAAATCAATGCCTTTTGAACAATACAGTTAACATACTGAACAGAAAATTCTTGAAATGTTTGTGGTGGTTTCATGTTTTTGGTTTTTGCTGTGACTCCTTACCGCAAACCTAAAACCATTGTTAAAGACCAAACAGGAGTGCCCTGGGCACAGCACTAAGGAAGTACTCCCTACTGTGACCATCCCAGCAGCTAGAGGGGTGAATTGACCCCTATAAATACATAAACTAATAAAAATCTCAGACTGTCTACACACTGGAAACAAAGGCAGGGACAGATTAGCATAAAATACTGGTCAAAAATTCAAATATTTTTCTCTACTGGTTTTCAAGGAAACACTATCAAACCCTGCAGAATGATCCAGATAGCTGTAACAAAGTTACATAATCGAGGTCCTAATAACAGCAACTTTCAAATTTTGGGAAACCAACCTTGTGTTCAAATTGAAACTTTCAAGTCTGCTCTGCCAACTTTGTATCAAAATGTCTTTTTGTATCTACACATGATTGCAACTTGAAAATCTTCCTTATAACTGAATTAGCTCTGATATTTATGTGTCTAGAAATATGGCTAATAATGTGGTGTCTGTTTGCAAGTGTACCAACAGGGGCTATGTAGACTGTACATGTAACTGTCAGGTATGTCTCACAGTACCAGAGTAAGACAAGCCAGCATTTTCATTACTTTATATTCTGGGTTAGGTAAAGCTTTATGTATAATCATACTTTAATACCTAATGTAGTATCCTAATATCAAAATTGAATTGAAAATAAACTTGTGTTGGTCAGCCGTCTCAGCCAGCCTTCCCCGATGTGAACTCCACCACAGTGAACAGAAGACTGAGCTCTAGTAGTTTACGTTAGCCGAATTTATTGGGTGCTTTTATAGTACGGGGTTGGTCTTTAAATTTCATTACTGTACAGAATTAACACAAACTGTAAACCAGAGCAACAGTCCATTTTCCCCTTATCACAACATTGATTTACCTGATGAACTTAAAGACATTAATATTATATCAAAATCCACATTAAAGTAAAAAGAACAATCACCTTAATGGGATGTAAATTTTTCACACCACTAGGCATCTTCTCCATACGCTGACACCCTTTACATTCGCTGACCTGTAAATGTATTGGTGTAAATAAGAATTGATGCACATGGAAAGCTGTGATGTAAAGTCACAATAACCTGGTCTCCTCAGTCATCCAATTATGATTCTATGAAAACTTTGATATCACTGCTGGAACACTTATTAAAAAGGAATGTGTTGCATAACAAGTTGTCACAAGGCTGTTTTTTTGGGGGGGGGGGGATTATTTTAGCAAGATGGCAGTTTAACTAATGTTATACATCTCATTACATAATTTCTCTTCATACAATTGATGGTAAAATATGTACGGAATATAGTCTGGCTGCCACTCTCATCAATCACACAGTATCTTAACTCATGTGTTAACAACAAATTGACAAGATCAAAATATGATAGCTGAATGCTTACCGATTTCTTGATGTGCACTGACTGATCGGGCCAGTAGAATCGGACTGCAATGGCATATATTGTTTTAACCTGGCCATTGTGTCCACCAGTTTCATCAGTGTGAGCTGGTTTGGCCAGCTTTAAGCACCTTCACCAGAATCTTTTCTTTTTTTTTGGCTTTTGATCACCAAATTTCTTGTTCAACAAAGTGCCATTGCCTGTTGCAAAAAAAGAAAGCTTGAGTGACCTGATCCGCAACTCCCATTCACCTTATATACTGCCACGTAAACCGTTATAGAGGCATTCTCAAGGCACTGCTCTTCTAACTTACTGTTAGGTATCAAAACATCCAGTGGCACTGCTCTTCTAATTTACTGTTAGGTATCAAAACATCCAGTGGCACTGCTCTTCTAATTTACTGTTAGATATCAAAACATCCAGTGGCACTGCTCTTCTAACTTACTGTTAGGTATCAAAATATCCAGTGGCACTGCTCTTCTAATTTACTGTTAGATATCAAAACATCCAGTGGCACTGCTCTTCTAACTTACTGTAAGGTATCAAAACATCCAGTGGCACTGCTCTTCTAACTTACTGTAAGGTATCAAAACATCCAGTGGCACTGCTCTTCTAATTTACTGTTAGATATCAAAACATCCAGTGGCACTGCTCTTCTAATTTACTGTTAGATATCAAAACATCCAGTGGCACTGCTCTTCTAACTTACTGTTAGGTATCAAAGCATCCAGTGGCACTGCTCTTCTAATTTACTGTTGCACTGGGGGAAATGGCATCGGATGTAGCCATATCCGAGCAGGGATATTTGCGTATTTGTAACAAATGCTAGCGAATGCAAACGGATTCGAGTTGGATCCCTAAAATATCCGAAATTTGGATTTTTGGGATCCGGACTGAAAAGACTCAAACATATCACAAAATAGGATATTCCATGGATGCGAAATCGTTTTTTTGGAATACCTGGAATGATCGGATCGCAAAGAATCCCCAAACGGTATTTCCCTCGGATGCGAAGTCGTTTTTTAAACAATTTCTTCGAATACCTGGAATGAATGGGTCCCAAAACGGCCTTTGCCGCCGATGCCAAGTCGTTTTTATATGAATTTCTTCGTATATTTGTCAAGGTCGGATCCTAAAGAATCCCAATTTGCCGCGGATGCGAAGTCTATTTGAAAGGATTTCCTTGTATATTTGGCATGGTCGGATCCTAAGAAATTCCAATACGGCATTTGCCCCGGATGCGAAGTCATTTTTTTAGCTAGGGATTTCGTCGCATTTTTGGAATAATCGCTTTTTCGGAGATTTCTTCGTTTACTTACGTTACCCTTAGCATTTGCCGCGGATACGTTTAGATCCAATATGTTTTTTTTTAGAATTCCAAACGTATTATTGGACGCATTTTCCTGCATTCGTTGTGGCTACAAACAGATCTGGCATTTGAATTTTCCGCTCGCTTTAGTATATCCCTGCTTCACACATTCCTGAATATTAACGTTATTCTCACCTATACCTTCACCTCAGTAGGCAGATCCGACATGCCTACAGAGAAAATATTTATACTACTGTATCCTTATAAAATACATAGGAGTGAATGGATGTATGAATGATAAACCTTTATTCAAAACCAAATACTAAGTGATTGAAACTACAGAAAAGAATAAAAAGAGAAAATACAATGTGATTATGCAGAGAAATGTATATCATGTCAAGATGATATACTAGTACAATCCAATGTATGTCACAGTTCCCTTTGTTACCTACTCTAGATTCCACTAGCACTGTAGTAACTGAAATTGTTGTAATATAACATATATGTGTAGTATCAGACTGAACCTTTCGTTGTCTATACATTGCCACTGATGCAATTTAAGTACATATCACATCATCTCAATCAGCCACTAGCCTCTCCATTCTCCTCATCTTCAAATGGACGTACTCCATCTTCCATTTCATACTCTCCCTCGTCTCTCCCTCTCCACTTTCCTCCGACACCTCACTTTCCTCCGATACATCACTCTCCCCTTGTACCTCACTCTCCTCCTGTACCTCACTTTCCTCCTGTACCTCACTCTCTTCCTGTACCTCACTCTATTCCTGTACCTCACTCTATTCCTGTACCTCACTCTATTCCTGTACCTCACTCTATTCCTGTACCTCACTCTCCTCCTGTACCTCACTTTCCTCCTGTACCTCACTCTCTTCCTGTACCTCACTCTCTTCCTGTACCTCACTCTCTTCCTGTACCTCACTCTCTTCCTGTACCTCACTCTCCTCCTGTGCTTCACTGTCATCTACACCCCCCTGTCCAACGTCTAGGTATTCCTTCCCTACAATGCGTATGTCTGGCACATCTCTTTTGCTAGGCTCGGTAGAGCTTATCCTTGTGTATCTAGCTTGGGGGTTCTTTGCAATCAGAGCTTCCACCCCCGGCTGGCATCGGTCAATGATCCTGGTGAGTTTCTTGGCCCGCCAGGATGGTCGCCTGACCACCCATGTTTTCTCCCGCTCCTCATCGGTTTCTTCATCCGACATGAGTTCAGGCTTGGCGTTGCTCAGGTACTTCAGGTCTGCTGGACTCAGGAAATCCTGGCCAATCTTTACCCTGAGGTCCTTTATCTAAAAAACAAGAAATGGAGCGGAAGTTAAACAATCTCTAGAAATCTATTGTATTTAGACAATGACACATCCCACTATTACTTTGGCCATGAAATTGGAAAATAGCCATGAAACAAAGAAGATAAGCCTACAATAAATTCACATTCAACCCATTGTGTCGGTTCTAGTGAACAACAAAAATGCGCTACGAAATAAAACACATCAAATTTGCAAGACACAAGGTTGGTACGTACCAAATGGAAAGTTCCTCATCAATCCTCGTAAATTTTCACCCTTAACGAAAAATCAGTGCTCAGAAAAAATAAGCCTGGGGGCAAACAACATTTCTTCTTTCTTGTGCATGTGTATTCAATCCATATTTCCGAGTTTGAGGCATATCTATGTCGCATTGAAAAAAAGAAACTTCAGCGCCCAACGAAAACAACAACAAGCCGTTATATGCATTGTGGATGAATTATCAGCATGGTTGCTACATGGCGTTGTTTGGAGTTTTCGTGTGAAGTGATTGGCTAACATTGTTATATTCTTGTGTGGTTTGGTGAGATTCAAGATGGAGTTGTTGTTTACGTCCGGCACAAAACCTTATTTCTTTGGGCCACATTTTTGACCAGTTAGTGCCTCTACCTATTGTTTCAATTGAACTTGGGAGAAGACCTTGACCTTCAGTTGGCGGAAATTCTCCGGCCCTGGGACCACGTGGGTGTTACCTCTGACCATTTGCAGGATGCTGGATGAATCTTGGAGACACAGCACGTTGACCCTGGGGTGACTGGAAGTTTGCCTTTGCGCTCTGGTGTAGTTACCCAGACCTATAATGGGGTTAACCACTCTTTTGATGTTGGAGACCATCATGCGGGTTCCGAATCTATTCAAATGATAACCATCTGAGCAATACAGAGCTTCTTTGACCGTCCCCATGTTCGACAGGTTGCTGTTGTCCGTAACGTGTACGTAGCTTGTCTCTTCAGCTACGATGTTCAGGAAAGAGTTCACCTGATCACCAATTTCCTGTAGCTTAGAGTCACGTCTGGGCGGAATGGTGGAGAAAACTATGGGAGTGTGTGGGAACTTATCGCGGGAAGTCTGAATGAGTTTTCGAAAACCCTCAGTAACAGCCGTTGGATCCCGCTTGTCCCTGACGTCGTTTGTTCTATTTGTAAACATCACCAAGAGATCAAATTTAGATCACATATAGCTCCAGTGCGGCATTTATGGGTCTTTTTGTTTTTAGCTGGATGTCGGTCGTGTGAAGTTCGGGAGTGATTCGTCTACGTTCTGGCAATAGTCTTTTTGGTTGGGAATGAGTTAGCAGAGATTTGTCTAAGGTCTTGGGGTAAATCATTGGTAAGTTGGAAACAAGCTGGGAGTAAATCAGCAATGTTTATGGCGTGGTTAAGATTTAATTTGACTGCTGACTTACTCCCGAACACCAACCGAACACTAGCCGACCGTGCCGAACACCAGCCGACCACCAACCGACCCATTCCAGTGTTGCCGTTCAGAGCCGAATGTTTTGAACATTTCAAAACATTAGGATGGAGCAGCCGAACACCAGCCGACTCAGCCAAACACCAGCCGACTCAGCCAAACACCAGCCGAACGTCATCCGACTCAGCCGAACGCCAGCCGACTACAGCCGACTAGCTCCCGAATCACTCCTAAACCATAGTCGGGAGAGAGTCGGGAGCCAAATTCGGCTATGTGTAACCTAGGCATAAGATGGCAAAAAAAAAAAAAAAAAAAAAAAATTCAGGGAACGGTTTTCCTGGACCACAGTACACAGTCTCTGCGTCACAGGCATCATGCGTTGCAATTGGTGGTTCTGATGAGTTATGTCGTCTCTAATAATGCATAGAAACTTCCTGTCTCTCCGTCTCACTCACGGCGAGAATGTGTTACTCTAGGCTTAGGCCGCACATACACTCTGTTACATCCTTCTGCCCGGCACTTAAACTCAGTAGGTTTCTGCAGTGACAAAACTTTTATACAACATGAAGGTCCTCCGCAAACACAAGGCCCACGATTTCAGCTGCCCTTCTATGTAGCTTGTCACTCCTGTTGTGATGTTCTCCGGTCAAATGTCTCACAAGGCAAACCGGTGAAAAACTGAGGAACTCATCGTCTGAGTCCAACATTAGACATCGTCCTGTGAATCGTCCTTGTCCTCCTGGCCAGAGGGCTGTCCATTGGCAACATTACGCTCTTAGCTTCCATCAAACTGGCAGATATAGTAAGGATACAAGGCAGAATTTCTAACAGTGTCTCCAGTGTGCTTACTGAAGTACACACACCAGCACTTGCTCATCTCTTCCTTCTCCATCCAGGCAAGGAATTCATCCCAAGAGCTGAATTGATGTGTTTTCTTTCCAGCTTCCAGAAGTACCATGGTACGTGGGATATAAACCGACAGCAAATAAATCCGCATAGGTGTTCAGAAGGAGTTTTGCGATCTTTTAGCAGATGAAAAATATCATTGGTTATCGGTTGGGGCAGCGCTGTGTAGAGTGCCGTTGATCTCTTGTATTGGGAACGACTTGTTGGTTATAGATGCTTCAGCAGGAGTCAGTGAACGTGGGCCTTTCACTGCGGAGTCACTGCCTGTCTCACCATCGGGCTGGTCTGGTGTGGCAGCCTGTGTCTTGTGCAAAACCATGTAGCTATCACTGATACTCACCTTTGACGACAGGGTTTTTTGAGCTTATATCCCCCACGTACTACTACTCCCTCAACAGCAACCCTCTTCTTCAATCTCTCATATGGGAACCCTGCCTTTTCTTCAAATGTTGTCTAAAAGTAGTTATTAATTGTCATATTCAGCAGCTGTAAATATAAGGAGTCATTTCAATATCACCAGAGATAAAAGCTAAAAGCGCAACATATTACATACATAACTTCACACAATGATCATAATTCTATTTCTGTATTGCTATTTATACTAGATAATTGATTATTCTGATTTGTAAAATTGTTCATGAGCATACATGTAACTGTATCCTTACAATGCATGGTGTTGATGTGAACAATAGTAATCTCCTTACCATTGTCAAGGACGCCTAGAAACATCGTTCCTCCCTTTCCGTTTAAGAACGCACATGCATTCTTCTTTAGGTCTTGGCAGAACGCATCGCAAATGTAGCCAGCCTTGAACACAACGTCTCTGTTGTCCACTTTAATCACTTCATCGTAGATGTAATGTGCTGGCCTGGACAGTCAATTGCACACATCATCATGCAAACTTGTACTCATTAAGGCTCGTTTTCCAAAAACAATTCCCCAGCCCACAATCAATCCAGTTAATACGTTTTTTAGTATACTACCATACCCATCAAGAAACTCGGCAGGTATATGGGGACCGTTACGTGAAACAATAACTGACTAACTGCTTAATTGCTAGAATAGAGGACAACTTGGAAGAAAAAGATAACACAGATGAACCAATGGCAGCTAAAACCAAAACAGAGTGAATTCTATTTCCAAGCATACTCACAACTCCTGTGTAGTTGATAAAGCCTGTAACAAATTTAATAGATAAGTTGAACATCAATTGAAATATAATATAACGTAACACAAACTTGGAAACCTACATGCCTATCCAAATTACCAAACCAAACTTTCATAATCTCATCAAATCCTTCAGACAAAATACTACTACCGACTACCGATAAACAGTGACTGTATTATATGGGGTAGTAGAATTCTAGAAATGGAGGAAAGATCAGGGTCCTTGTAAAATCAAGATAGCAACTCATTCACATCCAGACATTGCCAATTTCTTGGTTCAGCTTTTTGTAAAATGACAATTCTTTTATCTGTATGCCTCACAAATGGAAGGCTCACATGATAAGTGTCCGTATCAGGTGAATAAATCAATAGGTGTTTGTATCTACTTGAAGCAGCATGCAGCCAAACACAGCTGTAAAAACTTTCTGTTGCTGCCTCAAGAGAGGTTTACATACTGTGAGTAAAGAGGAACACAAATAAGAACACAATAGACGTTTATTTGGACGTGAGGAAATGAATTTTCTCCAGTCTTTTGGGGTGCGTATAATATCAGAAATAGAATCAATTGATGCCAAATTGTCGCTTTCCAAAGCAGTGTCTCTTCTGTTTCTTTCAATATCTTTTGGACTAAGGCCATTTCTGTTTGGGTCATCAAATACTATATGGACTTCATAACAACCCGACAGGAGTAAAGGCAAAACCCATTTTTGAAACAGAAAATTTGAATAATCAAGAAAAGTTCTATGCTGACCCAAGGGAGCTGTGTTGATCAAAAACATGCCCTCCAAAACAGAGCACTGGGGGGAAAAGCCAACTGGGTACATTTTAGTTAAAGCACTAGGGTATCTAGACTGGAAAAAAGAAGTGGTGGCTGACTTAGTCCCCTTGTGAGGGACACCATTAGCATCACATAAAGCACGAGGCAGCTCCAGAAACTGACATAGCTGGGGCAAATCTAACAGGTGGGCAATTTCAGATAAGGGCTTATTTTGATTCTGGGACCAAGAAACAACTCTGCGATAACATTCTAAGACTAACTTTTTGTCCTTTTCAGATTTAGAAATACTAGACTTTGTCATTTTGGGTTCTGAAAAAGTTCTTAAAGACTTTCGCCTTTGAGGTGCTTTTGTGCTTGGGATACTCAAAATACGAAACTTGATAAAAGTGTCAAAGGACACCCTACCAACTTCCCTGAATTTCAGTAAATCTTCCTTTTGAATGTTCGAAATAGAAACTCCTGTAAAGGGTTGATCTGTTTTGTACAGGAACAGAGAAAATGTTAGCCTCAACAATTCTGCTGGCGTAATAGATAACATTCTGTCTCTCCTGTTCAATGATAGCAGGACTCCAGCTTGTGTTCTATCGTTGGATTTGGTAAGGACCTGGTCTTTCACTTGCTTGATTAGTTTAGCTCTATAGGGTAAGAATAAGACAAGATCCTCAATTTCAAATTTGTTAGGTCCAGTAATGACTCCTTTTGTATCACGGTTTATCAGCATCTCATGGCTCTCGTCTAATGCAACATTTGAAAAATTTCTAGCACTAATGCTTGTGACAAAACCACCATTTTTAAAATATTCCAGAATGTAATTTGGGCATGACAACATATCAGACAGATGTTGTGGAATAAGTTTTGAATATGTGATATGGTCGAAAGCGTGGAAAATAGGGGCCATCTTCTTGTAAGAATGCAAACGCAAATTCCAATTTCCTGATCTTATTGCTATGAATAGAGAAATGTTTGCCATAAAATCATCATGAATAAATCTATGCCAAAACAAAAATACTTCATCTTGGGCACAAGCAATGGAACAGAACTCAGCCAAATCATCCTCTATACCATTTAAATCAATCTTCAATAATTCCTGTCTACTTATAAAGTCCTGTCTACTTATAAAGTCCTGTCTGTAAAGTGTGGTCCAGACTCCAGAAATGTTTGTACCTTATCAAGGATACTATCAACCGATGAAGAGCACTTTGATTTATGTTGATTAGATAAATTTCTTCTATACTCAAGGAATGATTCAATTTCGCATCTATAAAATGCCTCCCATGCCTGAACTAAAAATTTATGGGTTCTTTTAAAATGTTTGCACAAGCCAACCGATAGTAATGTCCTTTTATTCTACCAGAGGCGACCTGTTTTAATCCTCCCCTCCCAATACACTTTCATCAATGCATGCTGGTAATTTTTCAAAGTGTGCCAATCACCTGGAAAGATAATCAACCAGCTTAAAGTAGGACCATACTCATGCTTCAGTTTAACAAGATGATCAAATGTTTTTGCATCTCCTACTACAACCAGATATTCAATCTCACTCCCAACATTAAATGAAGTGTAAAGGAACTTAATGGCTTTTAACACTGTCTCTTTACAGTCAGCATTTTCATTCATTATAGACAAGTATGCAATATTTGACTTTTCTGTAACTGGGTCATTTTCTAAAAATAATTTACATTTCAAATCAGGTAATTTATGAGAGCAATCTTTTGCATCAGAGATAAATCTTTCCAGTTGATACATGAACACTTCAGAGTTGAAAATATGTGATGATTTGATTTGTTCTTCAGATCCAAATTGTTCCAAAGTAAGGGAACTGTTGACAGAAGGAATTACAGACTGCTGCACACATGATGGTAGTGTAAGGGATGGAGTAGCATCAATTTCTGTTTGAGACCTTTTTCTTTGCCTAAACTTTGAAACTAGTTTAATTTTTTTGGACTTAGGTTCCTCATTTTCAGTAATGTCACCTACACCTATACATAAGGAAATATCTTTATTAGTAGATTCTGATTCAGAAGTTAAATTTGGCCTAGAAACAATAAGAGATTGAGGTTTGGGTTGGACAGCTTGAATAGAAGTGCCGTTCCACCCACGGGGACTACCTGTTACTGCTGCATGGGGGCTACCACTATTTATGTTGTCTATGGAAGCTACTGTAAAAGAATCTTTGGTCAAATTATGCAAACTATCTTCCAATGTCAAGTTATCTAACACTCCAGAAATAAATCTTTTATGAGTATCACTGGAAGAGCACACACCGAGGCGATTAAGTAGCTGCATTAGGTCAGTAGATTGACTGTAGGAAGAAATCAGTTCTGAATTTATCATGTGAAAAGGATAACTACATTGGCCTTCTGAGACAATAAAGAAAATAAGGAAAGTAGTGAAAAGTCGTCTCAAAAAATTTTGCTGTACTATGGCTTGTCTCATCCTTAAGAAATCCAAAGTAATGTTTATTCATGTCCAAACTTTCAAAATCTTGAATTGAAATTTCGGTTTTCTGCATTGTCAGCACAACAATGAAATTCCAAACAACAGGATTTGATTCGTTGGCAATTTTGAACAAGTCAACTTCATGCAGTGAGGTTGGACTCTGGACAAATCTTCCAATAAATTTTGAGGATTCTTGATGAATCACAGTGTTCATATACAACAAAGAAGACAATAGACCAGAATTGATATCATCCTTATTTACATCTTTTATCATACAGGAAAAGCAAGATTGAGTGAACTTTATTTCTTGATCATGTTTTTGAGAGTTTACTCTTACAGTATACAGGGCCAAATGAAGGGATTCTAAAATATCACAATCTTTACAGTATAACATTAAACTAAGTTTTGTGTTTGAACTTCTGTGAATCATAAGAAAGTTTCCCAAATCATAACAGAGTCCAACCAAAAGCCAACGGGAATCAAAGTACTAGAATGTGTCAGTTTCATCACTTTGCCTTTTGCCTCCAAAGCTTCTGTTTACCTTGTTAACATTTTCAACATAAAGATCATAGGCATCCACAAGAAGTATTGGTTTACTTTCCAGAAACATTTCTCCAATCGCGCAAGAAACCTGGCGCTATGCTATTTGTGGCAAATTTTCGGGGCTGCGTTCTTCCTCAAATTTTCTCAACATATCCAAATGTCGTTCCAAATTTCCCTCACTCTTCAAAAGATGTCCTGATCTATAAAAACACTGATAACAATAGTTACACAAAATTGAACCTTCTGACAAATTTGATTCCACCACTTTTAAAGCAGAGTCTGAAATGTTCAATTTTGGACAAAATCTTTTTCTTTTATGGGACTTGATTACCTTATGGCAATGTGTACATTTATCTTGATCATGAAATCGATGAAATTGATGATAATGAAAAGTACACATTGAAACAGTTTTTGGCAAAGAAATGCAACCAGCAGCTAAGTCAGAAATGGAAGAAATATAAGACATCATATCATCAGCTAAAATTGTCTTACTTTCATGTGTTGACAATTTGTCACATAATCCGAATTCAGATAAAAAACAAGATTTCTGTACCATTGTTTGAGGTTCCTTGGATGTACATGTATAGGTGGTCTTCTTTGAAAAATCTCGAAAGTTACGCTCACAAGTACGACACACACAATCAGTGCTACTAAGATTTGTATTTTCATCTACCCATTTCCTAAGTTCTTCATTCCACCCGTGTGGATGCCTGTAATCTCCAAAGATTGATGACTTCTTACAATAGGCACAGGCTGAGAAGCAGGGCCTCTCTGGATGACACTAACTGTTTTATCATAAATTTCTACTATGTCCATTTCATCGGACAGAAGTGTGCCTCCCAAACAAAGGCTTTTGAATGAAATGTCAAGCTCACAAAACTCCCTAATCATGTTTTGCAAGCTACAAACCTGAATTGACTGGTCAGTTGTGCCTAGAGTATATGTTTCACCTTGAAAATTAAGATAAATCACCGAAGCCAAAGCTGTAATCCTATTACTGCCCTGTACATTACTCCTATGATCTGTACTTACCTGGCTAGCGCTTACACCTCCTACATGTACCGCATCACTAACCTCACAAGCAACACTATCTCCCTCACCTCCTCCTACCTCATCACTAACCTCACAAGCAACACTATCTCCCTCACCTCCTCCTACCTCATCACTAACCTCACAAGCAACACTATCTCCCTCACCTCACACGATGTCAGACCAAGGACGTTATATCAGACGTAGTTATTCGGGATTTTTTGTACAACGCGGCTACATGGCCCGATACCGATCCGTGTGCTTGTCGAGACAGGCTTCCCTCCCCAGCACATGTACGGGCGCCCGGTTCTCTGTCACGGTAAACCGTAGTTATCGGGCGTTTCCAGTACACCGCGGCCTTTTTACAGGCCATAACAGAACACTACGTCTGACATCGTTTCAGAAACTTCTCCCATGTACGTGTGTTAGGGAGGGAGGCCTTAAAACTCGACAAGCACGCGGATATTTAGGCTAAAACTCGATGTTGTGCTTGCCGGGCGTGCGATACGCCGCCCTTTTAAAACACTGAAGAGAAGTGATGTTCTGCCGGCGGTCAGCTTTATTTACAACATGCCTCAATTTTTAATCAAAAACTATCATTACCTGGCGAGGTGTCATGTTTGTCGAGAGCACTGACGGGGTTAAAGTTTTGGATGTTGTGATTTAGATGAACTAGAAAGGGATTTGTCGGGTTTTCGGCCGATTCCACGGGCCGGCGGGGGTGTTGGAGGGACGTCCCCTATGCCCGGTAAACATACCATTTCCGGAGGAGCGTCCCCTAATTGAGGGAGGAACATCCCCTTGCCCAGAGGAGCGTCCCCTTGAAAGTCGAGGAGTGTCCTCTTTTCTAGAGGAGTGTGCACATTCGCGAGGGATGTCCCCATTCGATTGGTCGGGGTGACTGGTGTAGCGCTGGTACGCGTTGGATTTCCAGTCTCCCTGGAGCTGGATCAGGTCGCTGGTATTCCACAGTCACTGGCCCACGTCGCCCCGCCAAGACGGAGGCTGTGTTCGCTATACTGAGTCTTGCTGTAGCCGCATAAGTGTAGGAAGTGCCGCAGCAAAGTCACGAAAGTTTGGTTTGTTTGAACCATTATTTATTCATTAAAGCTCAAATCGGCCTGCAGGCACCTGGGGTGCTAGTGTTGGCCGCGAGCCACTGGCACTGGCAGACGTCTGTCGGCTGGATGTCGGGGTTCGAGTTTTACCCGTGCCGGACCGCGATAAATCTAAGTATTTTCTTTTTCCGGATGATGTCCTTCCTCGGTGCTGTTCCTTGGGGAAGTATTGATTGTAACTTCCTCTGGATTTCAGCGTAGACAGCATCTGGAATCACACTGTATCTGCGTAATGTGTCTTTCTTTGGTAGCACACTAGAGCTAGCAACTGAACAAAAAATAAACCATTATATTGTGAGGTGAGGGTGGATATTTGCAACAACGGTATTTGTTTTCGTATTTTATCTTATTTTTTAAATGTTGTGGTATGTCCTTGGCAAACGCTGTGTCCATGGTGTCCTTCACCTTCGAAGATTCTAGAATCTGTTGTAGGAAGCTATGTTGGGAGATATTCAAAATACAGCCCTCCGTATCGACCACTTTACCCACATGGTTCCTGATAGGCGGTCTCTGGCAAGCGCGGCACTGATCTTGTGCTAAGGCTGGGTGTCGCGCAGCGCGCCTCTTCTGTGGAAGATGGGGTGGGGGTGGCGTTGCCTTCTTTGTGATGCGTTGGGACTTCTTCCACTTACTCGTCACATCGGCGACAGCCTCCTGTGTCGGACATAAGAGAACAATCTGAACCCGGAATATCCGACATGGAAGAAAAATCTGAACTCGTCGTGACTTGGTCAATAACACTGGCTTGGTCGCTGTCGTGGATGTTGTTGGTTGACGCACAGAAGCTCTTTTTTTGTGATTTTTTTTACACAGTACAGTGCATCTCACAGATAAATCACAAGGTTACATACATTGTACATCACTGCAATACGCTCACTATCAGAACATTATTTTATAAAATTATCCCATTGTGGCTATCAATGTGACATCGTTTACAACTGGAGATCAGTACCATAACATGCGTTTCTGTGCCTCTCATTATCGCTTTGTGTGTATATTTCAAGACTGCATAGTAATGTATTTCAGCATTACAATATCTTGCAAACTGTTGCATAATGTTAGTAACTCTTGACAACGCTTGGGCAAAATGCTTAAGGCAGAGACTGAAACAGATACACAAATATCTCTATTCTGTGCTATGGTACACCATCCCTTGAAATGCCACATTCCTATGATTCGAGGATAAACTGTTCATTAGTGTAACAAAGGTAAAAAAAAAAAGAGTAATATAGAGTAGTGGTGGCTTACCCCTTATAATGATATGTGTAAAGGTTACAATATACTTACTTCTATGGTATGATAGATTCTAGTTTTTGGACGTATATTATGGAATTGGATTTTGTCATTTCGAGATGTATTAACAAAAATATGTTTGACGTTAAACATGACTTTATTCAGTAGCGAATTTGATATGACCATACAAAATCAGT